>NC_070649.1:11324560-11404560 GCF_947347685.1 Pleuronectes platessa | reverse complement strand
TAACCAGGCCCGACCCTGCTTAGCTTCCGAGATCAGACGAGATCGGGCGTACTCAGGTTGGTGTGGCCGTAAGCGAATGAAGCCACCCACTGAGCCTTATTTATACATGTAAATACGTCAGGTAAAAGCGGAAAAACGCTTACAGCACCTGGTATTCCCAGGCAGTCTCCCATCCAAGTACTAACCAGTCCCGACCCTGCTTAGCTTCCGAGATCCGACGAGATCGGGCGTATTCAGGTTGGTGTGGCCGTAAGCGAATGAAGCCACCCACTGAGCCTTATTTATACATGTAAATACGTCAGGTAAAAGCGGAAAAAAGCTTACAGCACCTGGTATTCCCAGGCAGTCTCCCATCCAAGTACTAACCAGGCCCCACCCTGCTTAGCTTCCGAGATCAGACGAGATCGGGCGTATTCAGGTTGGTGTGGCCGTAAGCGAACGAGGCCACCCACTGAGCCTTATTTATACATGTAAATACGTCAGGTAAAAGCGGAAAAAAGCTTACAGCACCTGGTATTCCCTGGCAGTCTCCCATCCAAGTACTAACCAGGCCCGACCCTGCTTAGCTTCCGAGATCAGACGAGATCGGGCGTATTCAGGTTGGTGTGGCCGTAAGCAAACGAAGCCACCCACTGAGCCTTATTTATACATGTAAATACGTCAGGTAAAAGTGGAAAAAGCTTACAGCACCTGGTATTCCCAGGCAGTCTCCCATCCAAGTACTAACCAGGCCCGACCCTGCTTAGCTTCCGAGATCAGACGAGATCGGGCGTATTCAGGTTGGTGTGGCCGTAAGCGAATAATTAGACCCACTAAACCTTATTCATATGTGTGAATAAAACAGGGGAAATGTTAACTAAAACAGAATTACGCTGCAATTTTGTCGTAATAATGCAAGGAAAAAACCTACTTAGAACATTCAATCATTTACTGTCATGTTTTGATTTACTGTATTTTCTTTGACGTTGAGTAAGCTCCCTGCTCTATCATCGTTCTATCCAAATTGGACATCTTGAAAATGATTTGCTAATATTACATGAACAAAGCAGTGTTTTTTTTATAAAAGTATTTTCCATGTTCACTCTGTGAGAATTCCTTATCCTGTTTTTCTTAAATGGTGAATCGTTTGTGATTTGTCTAGGATTTTTCGGCTCTTAATTAGCAGCAACACCCTCTGCTGTTTTACAAGGGGAAGTGGAAAAAGCTTACAGCACCTGGTATTCCCAGGAAGTCTCCCATCCAAGTACTAACCAGGCCCGACCCTGATTAGCTTCCGAGATCAGACGAGATCGGGCGTATTCAGGTTGGTGTGGCCGTCAGCTTTCATTAGATCAACTTCAACTTCTGCGAATGTCATGTCAACAAGATGGAGATATAAATAACCTCGGTATATATGATTTCATCACACGGTGTGACGGTGGTGGGGCAATTTGATGATTCGCAAAAAAAGAGGGATTTATTATAACTCCTCTGTGCATTGATCTTTCAGCCTCTAACCTCATTCACACATTCACAGTCACGCCCTGATCAGAATCATATCAATATTGAATCATCATTACAACGCCACCAGCTGGCTACAGGAAGTGAGATGTTTTATACTATGTTGAACTGCTCTTGGCTTCTTTACAATATAGAGCTCAAATGATCTGTATATATGAAAGAACACTTCAAAGGATTAATTAAGCAAATCATGTTTTGTTGTCAATTTGCTTTAATGTCACAGTGTCAGTGATGTCAGAATCCTTTGATGTCTTAGATGCAAATATGAAAGATTTATACGATCCCGGGGACCAAGCCGACACTGGATTAAAGTACCCCTCCGCAGAGACCCACCTCCAGCACCAGACGAGCCCGGGGCCTTAAGCCCCCACCCTGAGTGCTCACCCAATGCGTGAGTCAAAGACCCTCGCGCTCCCGGTACTCCCTTTGACACTTTGTCAAATTTCACTGAAACGGACCAGAAATTATGATTGCAGCAGGACTGCTTGATATAGCAGGACTGCTTGATTTAAATATATATATTTATATATAGTACACTGGACATCTATTGCACTTCTGTCCGTCCTGGGAGAGGGATCCCTCACATGTGGTTCTCTCTGATGTTTCTACGTCCTTTTTACTCTGTTAAATTTTTTTTAATAGTTTTTCCTTACTCTTGTTGAGGGTTAAGGACAGAGGATGTCACACCATGTTAAAGCCCTATGAGACAAATTGTGATATGTGAATATGGGCTATACAAATAGATTTTGATTGATTGATTGATTGATTGATTGATTGATTGATAAACATCCACTGTCTGCATGTTAGGTATCAAGTAATTTTGGCTGAAGACGTTTTGAGAAAATACGATGATGAGTGACCCAATTCTTATTATGTCAGCCTAATAGCACAGATTTTTTTTAGCTTGAGTCCATAAAACCTACAAACCTTTAACAAAGTTGCAAATGTAGTCTTATCTCACCGTTTCCAGCCTTTTTAATGCACTTTGAGGCATTAAGACAGGAGAAACCACCTCCATAACTTTAAAAACTTTGCTTAAATACACAATTTACTAGAAAAAAAGATGATCTCTCCAAAGATCTCTCCGGAGAATAGATATTAGACAAATACAGTCATTCCACTTGAACCCTAGAGTCTAAAAAATGTTTGGGACAAATACTGATAATTAAAAAAAAAAAATACTGATCAACTTTGTGCAAAATCTTTCACTGAAAGCACTCAGGAACCTAAACCTCCACATTATGAGGCTGAATCTAAACCTCTGGACGAAGCTCTGTCAGACGTACGAGGTCGTTGAGCCAGGTGGGAATAAAATATACAACAAGACTTTAAATGATGTCTGTTTCAAAGCAAAGAGAGATGGAGAATCGTTTTTATGCTAAATAAAACTTATGACGTTTCTAACGCACGTTAAATTCACTGCAAACCCTAAACGAAGGATTCTGTCATCACTGGACGTCCCATTGTTTTCCGTGGATGGTTAAAAAAACAAAGCTAATGTCTAATCAGAAGAAAGAACAAAAAACTCCACACAGAACGACCCCAGCAAAACCAGGACCGAATACGTGGTATCACAACTCAGTGAATCAGGTCACAGTTACAGTGCCTTGCATAAGTATTCACCCCCTTTGGACTTTTCTACATTTTGTCATGGTATAACCACAGATTAAAATTTATTTCATCGTGAGTTTATGTAATGGACCAACACAAATTAGTGCATCATTTGGAAGTGGGGGGAAATATTACATGGATTTCACAATTATTTACAAATAAAAATCTGAAAAGTGTTGAGTGCATATGTATTCAGCCCCTTTACTGTGAAACCCCTAACAAAGATCCGGTGCGACCAATTGCATTCACAAGTCACATTGGCAAGTCACATAATTAGTAAATAGGGTCCACCTGTCTGCAATTTAATCTCAGTATAAATACACCTGTTCTGTGACGGACTCAGAGTTTGTTGGAGATCATTACTGAACAAACAGCATCATGAAGACCAAGGAGCTCACCAAACAGGTCAGGGATAAAGTTGTGGAGAAATATGAAGCAGGGTTAGGTTATAAAAAAATATCCAGAGCTTTGAACATCTCTCTGAGCACCATAAAATCCATCATAAGAAAATTGAAAGAATATGGCACAACCGCAAACCTACCAAGAGGAGGCCGTCCATCCAAACTGCAGAGTCGGACAAGGAGAAAATTAATCAGAGTAGCAACCAGGAGGCCCATGGTTACTCTGGAGGAGTTGCAGAGATCCACAGCTGAGGTGGGAGAATCTGTCCACAGGACAACTATTAGTCGTCTACTCCACAAATCTGGCCTTTATGGAAGAGTGGCAAGAAGAAAGCCATTGTTGAAAGGGATCCATAAAAAATCCCGTTTGGAGTTTGCCAGAAGCCATGTGGGAGACACAGCAAACATGTGGAAGAAGGTGCTCTGGTCAGATGAGACCAAAACTGAACTTTTTGGCCTCAATGCAAAACGCTATGTGTGGCGAAAACCCAACACTGCCCATCACCCTGAGCACACCATCCCAACAGTGAAACATGGTGGTGGTAGCATCATGCTGTGGGGATGCTTCTCTTCAGCAGGTACAGGGAAACTGGTCAGAATAGAGGGAAAGATGGATGGAGCCAAATACAGGGAAATCCTTGAAGAAAATCTGATGCAGTCTGCAAAAGACTTGAGACTGGGGCGGAGGTTCACCTTCCAGCAGGACAATGACCCTAAACATACAGCCAGAGCTACAAAGGAATGGTTTGGATTAAAGAATGTTAATGTCTTAAAATGGCCCAGTCAAAGCCCAGACCTCAATCCAATAGAGAATCTATGGCAAGACTTGAAGATTGCGGTTCACAGACGGTCTCCATCCAATCTGACTGAGCTTCATCTTTTTTGCCAAGAAGAATGGACAAACCTTTCCATCTCTAGATGTGCAAAGCTGGTAGAGACATACCCCAAAAGACTTGCAGCTGTAATTGCAGCGAAAGGGGGTTCTACCAAGTATTGACATAGGGGGGTGAATACTTATGCACCCAACAGATGTCAACTTTTTTGTTCTCATTATTTTTTGTGTCACAATAAAATGTATTTTGCACCTCCAAAGTACTATGCATGTTTTGTTGATCAAACGGGAAAAAGTTTATTTAAGTCTATTTGAATTCCAGTTAGTAACAGTACATAATGGGAAAAAGTCCAAGGGGGTGAATACTTATGCAAGGCACTGTATGTACACAATGTATTTGCTGTTGCAGATTAGTTGAATACTAACATCATCTTTAGGACCCGTGTGCACCAACAGCTTCGTGCACCGGCCCCACGGAGCTGTAGAGGAGTAAGAGCTGAACTTCCTTCAGTCCCACGCAGTCAGAAAAGTGTATTCTTATCCTGAGATCTGAAGTGTGACTGAAACCACACACTCATTGATTGACCCCTACTTTAGTCTTTAGGATCTTCTACGTGTAGAGAACTCACTTTGTGACGATCAGATCCAGTCCTGTCCCTTCAGTTCATCAGAGAAAAGGTTCTAAGTCTGCATCACATGATCCCAAACAGTCATGTGACATTAGAGCCATTATCTGTTTGTGAGGAAACACTTTTCTCTCAGAACAAATCAGCAGATCATCTGAGGCCATAGATAGATTTGAAGTGAAATCAATTTAAATTATCAATTGAAACTTAAGTCAGCTAAAGTACACAGAGAGATGATGTTACATATTAACAACAGAGTAATTATAAGAAATATTTGTTTTATTATTGTTATTGTTATTATTTGTATTATATATTATATATAAATTACGTAACACTGTTCAAATCAATTCAAAGATTATATCCTTAGATTATTTGATCCTATGATGCTGTCATGTCACATAGATAATTGGATCCTTTGATACTGTAGGTTATTTGATTATTTGACTTACTTATAAAGGAGCAACAGGTTCAATTGACTACATATGAAAGAACAACACGTACAATTGACTTAGATATAAAAGAGATGATGTTACATATTAACATCAGGGTAATAATAAGAAATATTTGTTTATTATTGTTGTTGTTATTATTTATATTATATATATATATATAGGTTATTTGATCACTTGACTTACATATAAAAGAGCAACAGGTACAATTGCCTTATATATAAAGGAACAACACCTCTCATGAGTCCAATCACACCCTTAGTAGACCTCAGTTGCACTAGAACCTTCTCTCTGACAACTTCCTCAAACCGCGACAGGCGACAGTCAGCGGACAAGCGCTTCACAGCAAAACTACTTATAATAATAATAATAATAATTGAATGTATGTTTTATACACTTTAAAATGCAGTTACACTCACATAAATGCTTGTACTTGAAATTGTGTTTAATTTGAACAAGATGCAGTCCGGATGAGGTTAGTTTGACATTAAAAAAATTAATCTAACATTAGGGTAAAATTAGCCAAAAATCGTAAAAACGGAAGGGGTACTGGCTCCTTGGTGTTGTCAGAACATGCTAGCACATTGAGGCTTATGGTTAGAGTATGCGTGTCCAAGCAACTTTGACAAAGAAAGAAATAATTTTATAATAAGTTTTCGGGGAAAATCGTTTAGAAAAAATATTTGTTTTGGGGGGGGCGCCAGGAGTGAAGCTTGCCTAGAGCGCCAAATGTGCTAGGGCCGGCCCTGCCTCCCATCCACTCCTTCTCAATCTCCCTCATCCACTCCTCATCCCAGTGTGTTTCCTGTACACATAATATGCCATATTTGAACATTTCCAATATTTGTTGTCTTTTCCTTTTCTTGCGTAGCCTTTGGGCATTAAATGAGGTGACGGTTGCCATTGTTTATTCAAGATTGTCATTTTTTGTTCTTACTCTTCTTGTTAATTCTTTGCTGCCTCTCCGTGTTTTGTCTTCTCCTTATTTGTGTTATTTTCATCGCAGAGTCCTTGTCTGAGTCTGAGTCGAGTGCATTTGGATCGAGAGCCTGGGCTGCAGTCTGTAGGAGCCGCGCCGCTCTGTGTTTCTCTCACGGAGCTAAGCTCGGCAGCTGACTCCTGCGCCGTGCTTTCCCGTTCTCCGCAGTCCGTGCTTTTTTCGTTCAGTTATTTTCTCCCCTTGCTCCCCTAAGAGGAGTGGACCAAGATTCCTCTTGATACGTGCACAAACCTGGTAATTAACTACAAGAAACGTCTGACCTCTGTGCTTGCCAACAAGGGTTTTGCCACCAAGTACTAAGCCATTTATTGGCAGGGGATCAAATACTTATTTCACTCGATGTTCCACTGTATATACAGTTGGAACACTGTTTTTATTCTTGAAAATTAAATAAATAAGCAGGACATTGACATGAACACTCAGGTGTCTGCAACAATGCCCCCCTGCCAGCCAGGCCCCCCATACTGAATGCTTAAAATGAGTTGAAATATTATGAGAAGATGAAGAGTACAGCAAATTATTTGTATTAGCATCAAAACACTTTACTGTAATTGTGTTTTAAAAGTACAGAGTCAATATTTGCTAGTCGTCGAGCCATTCACAACTTGCACCCTCTCTGTTAAAAGAGTTCTTGATGACTCCATAGTCAAACATAACCTCCTCATCCACCAGTAAAGTCCTGTTTGCGAGGAAAAGGATGATATCCTTTTCTTCTCCATCCATGTCAACAGCAAAATGCATGGGCCTTATGTTGGATTTTCTTTTGGAGTGATTGATCAGCCTGCCAACCGTCTGCATCCCAGGGTGGCAATGACAAGTCTCTGAGTGGGCATCAATGCACATTGCCTGTCCTTTGCTGTTCCAGAAAGAGAAGATATAGCCAGTCTCCTTTTCATTGGTGATTTTGTTAATTTCCTCGCCCTTCTTTCTGCTAACAACAGTTCCATGGTAGTCGCAGACAACCTCACCAGCCTCAAATGTGCGGGTCGTAACGATCCCTCTGCCCCTTTCGTTGAAATCCTGAATGTAAAGTCCTTTCCACTGCTGTGTTTTCACCATTGTCTGGATCTGTTTGCTGTCCATGATACGGTCAACAGATCCAGATGGTGCCCAGTTGTCGATAACTGCACTGCCTATGTTGGCAGTCATCCCCTTCCATCCCTGCTTTCGTACCCATGCGTCGACTCGGTCTTTTGCTGGCATACGCCGACTGAATTGTTCTGTCAAAAATAAATAACAAGTTTTGTTAGTCATGAATACAATAATTGAAATCTTTGATTTGTGCAATCAGTCTTACTTGAAAGTAATGTTAAATATAAATAAATAATAATACATACTCAAAAATTAAATAATAAGTACTCACCACGGGTATGGTTTACACGCTTTTCAAATTGAATCGCCCCCCAGCGTGTGTAAAGCTTCTGCTCCCAGTCTTGAGAGACATTCCTGCGCTCTTTAACTTGTGGCTGTTTCCCACTCAGTGTAACAGGGTGTTTTTTCAGGAGTTGATTGAGTGCCTCATGGAACCTGACCTTTTCATTTTCCCCTGGAAGCTTGTGCAAATGTATCACTGGCTGTTTCAATGAAAGGTCAGCACAATGGTCACCATGGTTGGAAGACTCATCAGACGGATGAATAGGCCCTTCTCCAAACGGCTCATGACTGTTGCCTTCTGTTGCCTTCTCCGGAAGGCCTGGCACTACTTCTAACCCTAACCCTAACCCATTATCATGAAATATGATTATTAAAATAACAATTATTTCTTAAAAATAATCAAAAATGATAAAGCTATTAATTAAGAAATGTAACACATTTAATTAGAAATGATACGGTTATCCATTAATAATAGTTAAAATAATTAATGAAAACAATAAAATTATCAATTAAGAATAATACAAATCTGTAATCATTGCTTATTGTCGCGGGCACCACCCTGGTTACAGGGACCAACAATTCAATCTTTAAATATCAGTCTCAATGATACAAGTTATATTAATAATCTCAATATTTTAGTATTAATGATTATATAATAAACAATGAAGGGTTTTAAGTTCGAGCACAGGCAATCATAATCCAGCTGCAATCACATACATATGCACAAATAATCACAGACTACAGATACTTTAATTACAAAAGCATTTATTAAAAAGGGGAAATAAAGTTATAATGTTATTCAATGATTCATCATTTTAACAAGCTCCGATATTTCAAAGATAAACACAGCAGCAGAACTTATCACAATTCAGAAAATACATGTAAAACCGGTGGTCTACCTATGTATGTCTGTCTCGGTGTGTGTGTGTCTGTGTCAAAGTGTCTCTCTGTGTGTGTGTGTGTCTATGTGTATGCATGTGAAATAAAGTTAGTGTTATTTAATGATTCATCATTTTAACAAACTCCCATATTTCAAAGATAACAACAGCAGCCGCTTATCACAATTTAGGAAAACACATGTATTCATCTATGTGTATCTGTGTGTGTGTATCTGTCTGTGTCTATCAATGTGTCTCTGTGTCTGTGTGGGTGTGTGTGTGTGTGTGTGTGTGTGTGTGTGAGAGAGCGAGAGAGAGAGAGAGAGAGAGAAAAAGAAGGGGGCGTGGCGATGACGCAGTCACGTGGTGACGTCACATCTAAGATGGCGGCCGATCATGATTCGTGGAATCAAGGCCTAAAAACTCTCAAAATGGCAGATTGACTACAAAACAAGATGGCGGAGCCGTTATGAATTTAGAGCCAGAATGGGAGGAGAGGGAGAGAGGAGGCGTGGCAATAATAGATTCAAAATGGTGGTTTAACTTCGGTCTCATACAAAACAAATACATTCAAGTATTAAAACAATACGCTACGTATTAGATTAACATCTGCCCAGACAATAAAGCCTCTTACTGTACCACCCTCGCGGTGTGCGTGCGCGTCGGGCCAGTGAATCACGTGGTCTCTCAAGCGGTCTTCGGCCGCTGGACCGGACAAGCAGCGGATTTTCTCGTGCTGCCTCGACGGGATGAACGTCGTCCTTCTTCTTCAGGGATGTGGAGCTCGTGCTCCTCAGCGGAATGAATCTCGCGCTTCTGCAGGGGACGGCTGTGGAAGCCGTTTGTAGATCGTTGGGAAAAGAAAAGTAAAGTCCGTGGGGAAAGTGAAACAGTCTGAGATTGTTCCGCGTGCAATTTCCTGTTTGGTCTTTTCAAGTTAAAAGAGCAAAAGTCCTTTTGAAAATAAAAACGTTGACTGAGATAAAAGACAATGAAAGAAATGAAAGAAAATAACTCTGGTTGCCCCCTTTAGCAACTAAATCATCTGGAAAGACCCGGAGGGGTCTGTTGACGTCTTCAGAGCAGGGAAAATGGCTGATAAACTAAAAGTTAAGGTTGCCCCCTTTAGCAACTAAATCAGCTGAAGACCCGGAGGGGTCTGTTGATGTCTTCAGTGCAGGGTAAATGGCAGCGATATTTGGGGTGCATGGGCTTTTAAATTACCTGAGAGGTCCTCCTCCTTGAGGAGTTGGTCATAGGATGATGCTGGCTTTAAGCCAATTGAGTGTCAGAGCTGGACCTGAGTGGGCTGGGCTTGGAAATCAGGGGGGGGTTCCAAGGCATTCCCAGAACATTTTTCCACCACCAGGGGGAGATTCTTGAGCCTGCAGGAGGATGTTTTCCCGCCCAAAGTTTAACAACCCTTTGTTCCTCTCGGCTCCAGTGTCTGGTGGCTCCCCGCTGGGCTCTGGCCCAACACTATGTTGGCATTGTCTTGACAAATATAAAATATGCTCACCTTGACGCCTCAACCATCTTGGCCAATAGATCAGCGCCCTCCACAACTGCCCGCCGATTTTTCAATCGATAGTGTTTTGCAGCTGTGTTGACAGAATGGGCCAGGTAGCCAGCCACCAATGCCTTCTTTGGCTCATCCAAGCAGTTAGCTTCCGTCTCAAATGTTCTCCGCACAGTCTGGCTGTTCACATGGGGGAGGTTGTGCTTTTCATGCAGGCGGTCCAGGTCAGAGGTTGGGTTGTTGATTTTCTTCCCCGTTGAGGAGACAAAGAAAAATTCATCACCATCCTTGTCATTCCGTTCGTCCCGCTTGCGTTTCCCTTTGGCAGCAAGGTGTTGTGGTCGCACTCTTGTGTAGCACTTTTCAAACCACTCCTCCTCCTGCTTCGACAGGGCAATTCCAACCGCAAAATGTGCTGCATATATGATTGTATGTTCCGCTTCTTGTTTCCGCCCAAGCCATTCGGCGACCTGTAGAAAATGAGGATATGCCATTGATTAGTAAATGTAATGGCTAAACTGTCAAGGGAAATCTATCAATAGAGGACAGTAACACTCACCTTCATGTTCTCCACCACACATGGCCTTTGGCAGTGCTTCAGTATGACGATTGCCTCCAGATAGTACAGCACAAATATGCACTGAGAAGCCGCCAGGGGGGGGGGGTAGAGCTGTCACCAAGTTGATTCATGATGTTCAAAAATCCTTCCTCAGCTTTCTCAAAAATGGCCCAGCAGTCACGAGGACTAAGAACATCTTTATCCATTAACATGGCATGCCTCTTGGATACAATCTCTTTGCTCACTTGCTTAGAGAGCATACTCTGCACAGAGCCAATGTAATCCACGAAATCAACGCAGTCATTGTAGAGCGCCTTGTCATCCTTTCTCAGATTGGTCAATGCAGTGTTGTAATCCAAGAATCTGTAAGGAGGAAGGAGATGGATTTAAGTTATGTACATGCAATAACAAGTATTTATGTGTATAGTGTAAACTGTTGACATCATAATAAAACAAAAGTACCAACCTTTTCAAGCACTTTAGGTAATTGACTGAAGTCTTTGCCCTGTAGTTTGCCTCCGACTGTTTTCTTGTGTAGCTTAAGAGCTTCTCTCTGTCCCTGACAAACTTCAAGGATGGTTCGACAGGGTTGGCATAATAAAGGTACCGAGAAACAGTCTCAACCTCCTGTTTGTACTTCGTATTTTCCAAATTGACCCATAGGTGTTCGGCAAAGCCCTGAAGCAGTGGATGATCTATAGAATGCTTTTCCAGAATCCCCATTTCGTTCGCTTTCTTCAATGAGGTTCTGGCCTTGTAATTTGATTTCCTGGAAAAAGAAAATAAATACATTAATCCATACGTCATTACAACAAAAGTTGTACAATGGTTACACATGGTAATACATCAGTGGTGTATAAAGTACTTGAATGCCATACTTGAGTGAAAGTACAGATATCGTACCTGAAAGTGACTCCGGTAAAAGTAAAAGTCACCTGTAAGAAAATGACTTGAGTAAAAGTCTTAAAGTAGCTCATATTAAACGTACTTAAGTATCAAAAGTATCTGTTGTTGAAATGTACTTAAGTATCAAAAGTAAAAGTACAAGTACCAAAATTTAAAATGCAAAGTGCTTTTTATAGTGGGCCTATGCAGACACAAAACAACCCAAAATTGCTCTCCTCAGGATTTATTTCAACTGACTGAAAAATTATAACAAAAATATACATATACTCTATAATTTTACAAATTTTGAACCCCAGATGCTGAGGTTCAAATAGTAATAGACTAGTGCATCTGAACTTCTAGGGACAACAAAGAACGAACATAGTAATAAACAAGTGTCTCTTGTGTCTGCCTAAGACCACTAATAGACCACAGTATAACTGCTAAACAATTCTGTAAATATCACTAAACATGGACGTTTTCGTTTTCTAATCAGTAGCAGGAGTGATACACAATACCCCTTGTGATAAGTCAGCAAAAGGAAACAAGTTCTAGGCACAAAAAATAGGATAGTTTTCCTCTTTGGTTAACAACCTGCACAGTGCTAGGAAAAAAATCACTGGACACGTCCAGTTTTGAGAATAGATAAATAGAGAGTACAGAAATTTGTGTTCAAATGTACAAGTAAAAAGTCGTCAGGAAAATAAATACTCAAGTAAAGTACAGATATGTGAAAAATCTACTTAAGTAATCTACCTCCCACCACTGTAATACATGCTATTAAGGAAAACTTTAAATATTTCTTACCCTGGAGCCATTTGTCAAACTGAGATAGGTCAGTGAAGATGAAGCAATAACAATTGGTTTTGTTTGTATCCAGCAGTTGAGGGATGATTCTCCAGTCCAGCAGTTGAGGAAAGGTTCTCCAGAGTGAATTACAGCTGGAAAGCCCAATACTTATACACAGATCCCGGGAATGTTGATGGGTGGAGCTACAACAAAATACTGGGTGCTGGTTAGTTAGTGTATGCGATCCACCATTGAACCCTGCTAGGGTGGCCTGCTATTCATATCAAACCTTCTCTTGCATATGTCCATTCTTTCCAGGCTCAAAATTGTTTTTCTGTAAAGTTTCCTCAAACAGGGGAATTCATTTTGAAAAGTTTATAAATAAGTGTTTCTCTTTGGGGTAGCTTGATAGATATAATTCCTCAGTTCCATTCATATTTCTTGGCTGGAGGAATGTTGTTGGACCGGCGGGCGTGTTGTGCTGTGCTTTTTGTGAAAGGCTGGGTCATTAACAATAACAAAGGATGTGTAACTCACTTCACACTTCTGTTGTGGCAATGACTGTATGTGAATGACCCTGGGTGAGCACTCAGGGTGGGGGCTGTGTGGCTCACAGTGTTTGATGAAACTTTACAGAAAAACAATTTTGAGCCTGGAAAGAATGGACATATGCAAGAGAAAGTCTTTCTACCTGAGAGACCATGATCTTTGACATTTGTTTGTTTGTATTCAGAAGATTCAGAAGTGTTTATTTTAAGGGAATACCATGCACCCTTTGTTTGAGCGTTCTCTTAAGAATTATCACTTTTATTTGATATGAAAAGCAGGCCACCTTTGTTTGCACCCAGTATTTTGTTGTAGCTCCACCCATCAACATTCCCTGTCTCATCTGTGTATAAGTATTGGGCTTTCAAGCTGTAATTCACTCTGGAGAACCTCCCCTCAACTGCTGGATACAAACAAAACCAATTGTTATTGCTTCATCTTCACTGACCTATCTCAGTTTGACAAATGGCTCCACGGTAAGGAATTTATAAATACATGTTTGGAATTATTTATAGCCTGTAGAGTTAAACTAAAAAAAGTTAATCATGCCTTTTCTTTTCTTTTACAAGGAAAGCTCCAAACAGGCACTATTTGCTATGTCCTGCTTGTTCCAAAACACAAGATATCCTGTCTGTCCATTTGACGAGGGTATGCATGAAAGATGGCTCGAGGGAAGATATACAAGCCATTGTTGAAAATGCCAAGAAAGAAGCAAGCGAGATCCTTAAGGAAGGCAGAATTTTCAATTATTCAGACCTCACTGAAATCATGTCAAATGAAGATCCAATCCAAAGGTAAGTGGCTTCCAGAACGTTATCTTGCTCCTTTTTTTTTTGATAAGAATTTGTATATACTGATATTTTCAAATATCTTGTTTTCTTATTGACAGACTGGTTGAGGAGCTGAAAAATCGACACATGGTTATACGTGGCATACCCGACTCTCAGGCCAATGCTGAGCCTTTAGCTGCTCAGACACTATCCAATACAGATGCTGAAGCTGGACCATCCACTAGACCGACTTCTAACAATGAAGGGGGTGACATGGCTGACGAGGCCCCTGTTGGCACTCGAACAAGAAAGTTTGCTCAAAAAAGCAAGCAAGCAAGAAATGTATGAGAAAGGCCTTTACGACAGACATCCTCTGAGCCACCCACTTCTCAAAGATTTTGCCATGCACCTGAAAAAAGACAAAAAGATTCGAAATTACAAACAGGAGGTAAGGACCAATAAATGTTTAACACTTTTTCTGAGAACCTTTATACGCATTTATATGAAGCAAAACAGTCATTGCTAGAAGGTCACTGAACATGTCTTTTATTTTCAGGTTGAAAACGTCTCTCGGTATCTATATTTTGCTAACAAAGAGGACGTTTCCTTGCAGTTTGTTTATGAGAGAGAAAAAGTCAAAACGTTCCTCACTAAAACCTCTGCTACTCTGAAGAAGAGAACACAGATAAATTACCTCAAGAGCTTGAAAAGATTCCTGAAATTCCACACGGACACAACCAACCTGATAAATACGGATAAGCAGCTCCATGAAGAGGCCAAATGTTTCACTCAGCTCCTCAGCCAGATGATCCAGATACTGGGCAAGCAAGCAAGGAAGGAGATCCTCAACCAAAGGTTTGTTTCATTGTACCCATATAAATGGTCAATACCTGGTAATCTTTTCTCTGCCTGCTGCAATGTGATTTGTTATCACATTTGATACTGGTGCAATTAACTGAGTTTCACTTCTGACTTCATTATTCATATGTCTCATATCACACTCTTTTTTTTTCTCATAGGCATGAGTGGATGCTGAACGAAAATCAGTTGTCAACACAAGACTGTCATGCTGTTTTGGTGGAGGCCAAGGATAGATTCTTGGCATGTTTGGATGCACTGTCTGAAGAGGATCCTGCCACATTGGATTCGAGCGATAACCAGATTGTGTTGTACTACCTTGAGGCTGTTGTGGTTCTAGGACACATGCAACGGCCGAGTGTGGTGGAAAACATGACTGTGAGTGATTGGTTATCAAGGTTCAAAGAACTTTCACCGGAGACAGGTCATCCACGTTGGGTGATTGTGGTAAAGGAGCACAAAACTGCAGCAACACAACTGGCCTCGTTTGCGCTTTCTCAGGAGCAGGAGCAAGTAAGTTCACCACAATTCCTGCCTGAACCTGTTAGAGATAATTTCTGTTACAGCTGAAAGTAACATAACTAATGTCCTTTCTTTTGTCCAACAGTGGTTTGATATCTACTACAGACGGTTGCGGCCAGTCTTCCAGAGAGCCGGCAGGAAACGCAAGAGGGGTGAGGACGTCGAGGACGTCGAGGATCCAAAAGATTTATTCTTCCTTTCCAGCACAGGGAAGGGGGTTCACCGGACCACCAATGACATTGCACGGTTGCAAAAAAAGTTCAATGTCCCGGCAGTGAGCAGCAAGGTGGTACGCAGAGTCTTTGAGAAGAGCACCAAGAATATGAGCGATTCTGCAAAAACATTGGTGGCGGGCTCCCTTACCCATTCAAATGCGGTAGCAGAGCAGCATTACCGCTACCCCACACCTGGACAGCGTGTAAAGGGTGTACACATTTTGAAAGGCATGATTCCTTCGACAACGTCATCTTCAGGGGATAAAACCAGTGTTGGGACATGGTTTTTGTGCAAACCACAGGCCTCCTTTCAGTCAAACTTGTAACAAACATGCCGCATGTGCTGGAGTGGACTCAATCCCCCAAGCTGCCACAGGTTCCATTGATCTTAGAAAGTCAAGGAACTTAGTCTCCCAGAGGATGTAACAGGATGCTGCATGTCCTGGGGTCTGGGCAATGTCACACAAAGGTGTCAAGAACCACAAGGGTCAACTCCTATTGGTCACTCTGGTCCAAGACCTGTGAGGTCACCGGGGCCAATATAAGGAGAGGCCTCCCCAAGATCTTTCTCTTTCTACAATCCTTCGAAGGCCAGCAGGCTGTCCAGCCTCTCTTTCTCCAATCCTCCCGAGGGCGGAAGGCTGCTACAGCCTCTCTTCTTCCATCTCTCAGAGGGCGGAAGGCTGCTCAAGCTCTGATCCAGCTTCCTTCTCTATCCAACCCACAACCGGAGGTCAGAGGTGCAGCTCCCAGCTCACCCTTCTCAAGGAAATCTCCTCGCCCTTCAAGCTCTACAAAACTCCTCGTAGCGACGCGATGTCCTGCAGGAAAACTTCAACCAGCATCTGAGCACACGGCTCGACAGAATCACGAATGCAGAACTCTACGACCACAAAGCCAGGAGACGTCACAGAACTGCAAACTGAACAGCAACTTTCTTTTCCTCTTTCCCTCGGACTGGTAACATGATCTGGGCTTAATAATTATACATGCTAAGCGAGGGAAACGCACTGGGATGAGGAGTGTATGAGGGAGATTGAGAAGGAGTGGATGGGAGGCAGGGCCGGCCCTAGCACATTTGGTGCTCTAGGGAAGCTTCACTCCTGGCGCCCCCCCAAAAAAAAAAATTTCAAAACGATTTTCCACGGAATTATAAAATTATTTCTTTCTTTGTCGAAGTTGCTTGGACACACATACTCTAACCATAAGCCTCAATGTGCTAGCATGTTCTGACAACACAAAGGAGCCAGTACCCCTTCCGTTTTTACGATTTTTGGCTAATTAAAAAAAAAAAAAAATGTATGTCAAACTATTGGTTGGAGATATATGTTACGGGTCCCAAGATTGATACCAAAGTAACTAAGTATATCTGTAGAATACAACATGAATGCAGCAGCAGTAACGACACAGAGCTTTCAGTTCCTCATCTGGACTGCATCTTATTCAAAATAAACACAATTTCTAGTACAAGCATTTCTCTGAGTGTATACCTTTGGAATACCTCTCCCCCTCCTCTGTCTAACCAATGCTAACTACCTTCTCTAGACCCTAGTCTTCATGCATTTCATGACAGGTGTTTTAAACACAAAACCAATGACCAGGTAAAGCCCCAGCTATGCTGTTACTCACCAGACGGACATGGACGTGTACCCAAGACACAAAGTCAAATCATGTTTATGCACAAAAATAACAAACAAAAATAACAAACCAACAGACCCCCAGAGAGAGATACTGTTGCTTATTCCTACCAGGAAAGGTAACGCCAAAGGTAAATCCCTCTAATTAGTGCCTGATAAGTAATGCAATTAGTCCCACCGATGTAAGCTCAAAGCACTACGTCAGAATCAGACATTCACACTCTAAAGTTATCACACACCAGTACCAGTACACTATTCCAGGGGAAACTTATCCTACTAGAGGCCTATTACTTTCTCAGGACAGAAAAGAGTGAGAAACAAACCTGGATCTGGATTTCGGACGAGCCCCCACTTGTTACACCTTGGCTCATGTGTGCAACAAGAAACACTGAATGGCACAAAGCTCTGCAGTTACAGTATTTGTGTATTTATTCTACAGGAATAATACTACAAAGAACAAAATACAAAGAAAACCTCCACATGCCCATGTTGAGGTAGACCCGGTGAATGAGAGACCAGAGCCCAGTCTGCAGGCCCCTTAAGTAGTGCCCCCCCAGGTGTGCCACATCCCCACTGATCACCGTAGTCCGACTCCACCTACAGGAGCCTGAAACACAACACACACAGCAGACAACTCCAGGGTTGTCACAAGATGAATGACAGAATGTATAAGGAAGATATAGGGAGGTGGTGGGGAAGGTTGAAAGAGGGGATAAGGGGCATGAGCAAGAAACACAGTAAGAACAGGGGAAAGAATGAGAGAGAAAAAAAGTTAAAACAGGAGTTAGAGGAAGAGGAGAAGAAAGCTGGGGAAGGGGTAATTATGACAGAGGGATGCATAAGGATGAAAGATGAACTAAAGGAGATATAGCAGGGAATGTGAAAAGGTGCAATAATTATAAGTAAGGCGAGGTATGCAATAGAGGGTGAAAAATGTACAGGGTATTTCTTAGAGAAGACAAGGCAGGAGAAAATTTATTTTGAGCCAGTGGAGGGAAAGGGAAGGGAAAAATTAACGGACCTTGTAGGGATAGTGGAAAGAGTTGAAGAATTTTATATAGAGTTATATAAGAAAGAAGAGGTAGATGAGGAGAGTAGCAGACAGGTGATAGACAAGATGGAAGATAGACTGAGCGATGAGAATAGAGAGTTGTGCGAAGGAGAGATAAGTAATGGAGAGCCAATGACTGGATGTGGCTATTGAATTTAACTTTTAAATATCTCGTCCTCTCTGCCACATTATTTCCAGGCCACATCCTCCTCTTTATCGGAGATACTGCAGAGACTCCCCAGCCCAGGAGTTTATCTAATATCATACTGTCCTTGATGTAAACTGGCAGATTCATAAATGATACCACCAGCTCATCATTAATAAGCTCTCTAGCATGCACCATCGTTTCTCCAATTTTAAACCCATCCATGAGCCTCTCTTTACCTTTCGGGTGACTCATGGTCATTTCATATTTTTTCCCCCGTCCATGTGTCTACACGCCAGCAGCCCTCCACACAGCTCCCTCACGCACCTAATCAGCTCCATCGCCATTGCTTCATCCTCGCCTTCCATCTCTACCATTACGGTTAGCTCCCTCTCATTCCTCTCATTGTTTGTGCAGCTCTTGCTCTGCCTTTAACTCCGTGCCTCTCCCGCTATCACCTCCGTGGGTCACCGCGTTTCCACTCACCCGCTCCGTGCTTGCCGCCGCCATTGTCGCGAGGTACACTTCCAAACAGGCTCAGATACCCCCGCACAGTGCGTCACTGCCGTAGGGGGACACACACACACTAGACAAGACAATCACAACGCTAACGTCCGGTTGGATTTACACATAAGAAGAGGAAAAATAGGTAGAAGTAGAGTTTGGGCCCTCAGTATTTAAGAGGGCCCAGTGTGCAGCCCTCTTAAATACTGGTCAGCACAGGTGTGCCAATCACTGCTGATTGCTAAGGTCTGACTCCGCCTACAGGAACCTGAAACACACACAAGCACAACACCACAGCTGGACAACTCCAGGGTTGTCACACAATATTATGATACAATTGTATCTTAACGTCTCTTTACGGAACATTTCACCTGATTTATTTACATGTATAAATAGGTATTGTGGGTGGAGTCATTCGCTTACAGACATACCACCCTGAACACGCCCATTGAGGTCGTCACAGTGAGATGGCAAGAGCAGTGAAAAAAGCCAAACTTAAGTGTCTGTTTCACAAGTAAAATACGTTTTTACGTCAATGTATTGTCATTTTTTCGTTTGTTCAAAAAGAAGAGTTTATTATTTTCAACAATCCCCTGACATATCTTGCTGTTTGGGGGAAATTTCGATTTTTTTGTTTAACCTCGAAAGACGGACAGCACGGCAACAAACGAGAAGGAGCAGACAGACGTAAAAACAATCAGGGGCAGAGCAAGAGGAGGAGATGAAAGAAGTGAAGTGAAGAACGGACAACAAGAGAACAGACAAGAAAATGCCAGTGAGAGGACACACGGACCAAACACTTCCACCGCTGGTCAAACGAGGCACAGAGGGAAAATAGGCAGAGAGGAGCAACGAGGGGAGGGAACAGGGGGTCTCATTTATAACCGTTGCGGGGGCTGAAACGTGCGTACGCCACTTCTCACGCAAACGTTGCGTATTTCCACGCAAACTCTGACCCATGCGTACGAACGTTTTGGAGACGGGAAAGTGGCGACACAGACGTGAGGTGGTGAACTGAAGTCAGATTATTGATCCACTTCATCATTTACATTAAAACCAACAGCTTAGTTTTGCTCGCGCGACATATCTGTTCCACTCGAACCTTTTAATTTAAACAAAACTTGCAGCAAATTACGTTTAGATTCCATTTAACCGTGGAGTTACGGAGCCGAGTCATTCATAGGTTTTAATAATATCTTCAAACACTGCGTGTCTCATCAAATCACTGCAGTGAACGTGACTGTGCCATCAGGCGCACAGAGCGCACTGGAGATCACTTACAGGAACTGAAAAAAACTTTCCAAATAATATGCCAGAGGAGTTGAGGATCCACAGATGTGAGGGAATCGGTCCGATGCGCTAAATAAATAAATACTACCGTGACAGTGGCAAGGGGCGTGCGAATGGAAGGATGAGGAAGAAGAGAGGGTTCAGCGATGTCTGATCAGCTGATATAGAATCTATTGATCTGTGATCTGTGATCTTTTTTTTTAACTTCATGCTCCGTTCTTTCTCTCGTCTTCACTCACACCCGTTCTCCGCAGTCCGTGCTGTTTTCGTTCTGTTTTTTTCTGTCTTTCGTTCGGTTATTTTCACCCCTTGCTCCCTTGTTAGCAAGCTGACTCCCAGCTCTGCACTTTCCTCCAGCAATCCCCTTGAAAAGTTTCTCCTTAGATGTATGTTAGTTTCCTCTGATCTGGCCTGGCTATGATTTGGCCTGAGTCATCAAAGCACACTGTCTGAAGTTTTTTGTGTGATCTGAATTAAACTGTAAAATGTGCCAGGTTTTCTTTATGTAAAAGTTAATTTAAGAATTCAGAATTCGAGTATCAAACGTAAATAAAAGCATGTACATATCAAGTTTTGCTAAGATATCTTATAATTATTTCAGAGGAGCGTGACTCTGGATCAGTTCAACCAAGAGCTCAACTTGTTTTCTGAGCTTTCGACCACTTCTCAGGGTCTTCTTCAGTGAACTCAAATAGCTTTGGCCTCATCAGGTGAGCTAAGGTTTAATGTTGGTCTTGAGAGAGTATATTTTAATTATAAGCTGAAAAATGTACCTAATGTTTAAATCATAAAGCTGAGAAAAACATCACCTGGAAAAACCCTCTACTCCCTGTTAGTAAATTTAACCTCGTAACTTTCCATCTGTAGGTGTTGCAGTGTCTGATGACAGTTCATCCCTTTAGTTTAATAACAGCCACTGATCAAGTTGATGCAGCTACAGAGCTCATTTCTATGACTCAAACAAGCAGCTGCAATAATACAGGAGAAGCTGAGCTACTGGAAAACAAAGCTTCTGACAGAACATGGAGGAGAGTTCTTCTGGTAGTGGACTTTACTCAGGTTCACATCATTTGGAGAGCAGCTCTATCTGTTGGCTGCCTGAGGTTACTACAGCACAGTATGGTTACATGATGTGAGGCCGGAATTCTCATTTTTCTAAGCAGCTGTCACTTTTATATTTAGCAAGGAAAGACACGAGGTAATACGATAAATATAACAACTAAGACAGACTCTTTAAAAAGTATGGTATATGAAGTAATGGCGATATCGCTGAACATCCCTAGGCAACGTCTATGTCGCCAGGATCTGAAACAGACATGGAATTAATGGGAAAAGTAACACCAATAAGGAAAAGACAGAACGAGGCAAAGGAGGATAAATAAGAAAAGTAAGAGTAAGAATAAAGATTGAAAACAAGAATACTAATAATGCTAACACTAATTTCATTAAATACCAGGGGGCTGAAAAACAAAATACATCAGATATATGGGATGAGCTATTATGACATATGTTTACAAGGAACACAGTGATTTGAAATCCAAATGAGAGAAGTGCAGAACGAATAGATGGGAGATGTGTATACAAACAATGGTGATGGGAACATGAGGGGAGCTGCTATATTAAGAAAAGGAGGAGTGAGAGTGATTGTGAAATATTTGTTTTATTATTGTTATTATTTATATTATATATAATATATATATTACGTAACACTGTTCAAATCAATTCAAAGATCATATCCTTAGATGTCACATAGATAATTGGATCCTTTGATACCATAGGTTATTTGATTATTTGACTTATATAAAGGAGCAACAGGTACAATTGACTAAATATGAAAGAACAGCACGTAAGATTGACTTACATTAGAAGAGATGATATAACCTATTACCATCAGGGTAATTATAAGAAATATTTGTTTATTATTGTTATTATTTATATCATATATATATATATATATAGGAATCTAGGTCGATATTTAGTGCTTTTTTCTAATACTAGACCCATAAATATATATATATATATAATCGTTGAGTACTCGTTTATGTCAAAGAACAAGTTGAACAAATTACCAATTTATTGAACAATCAACCAAAAAATCACAATATAAAACAGTATAACATAATAAAAACACAATAAATTATATAATTCTCATAAAATAACTGTCCTTTCAGTGTGTGTGTATATGTTCAGTTCCCAGTATAGTGTGTGTTTGAAGATTCACTGGTTCCGTTCTGGTCCGGGTCTTTATGTCTCTAAACTCAGTCCTACCTGTCTACCTGAGGGGCAGTACTGGGGTCTGATGTCTTCTGGATAAACGATCAGGTTCAATCTGGATCATACAATTGGCCACACTGCATCCACGGTCTGGGTTCAGCTCGCAATCTCAGCATTCAGAATTACAGGATTGAGATTCTTCTGGTGTTCATAAAAAAAACAATCTACTCAAAGTGCAGAATAATCAGTGTCTGTTTTGTAATTATATTTCTAATGTTTAAAAAGTATGGTATATGAAGTAATGACGATATTGCTGAACATCATGTTACATGATGCATGTGTGTAGGTAGGAGTAGGCTACTCCTTCACAGAGTTAAAAGCTATGTTTTATAATATTTGATGTTTTGATATTTACTAACTTCTTAATCTGAACATTGTAACATGACATATAATATTGCTCAATCTATCTAGACTCCCTGTAGTTAAGAACGCTGTCTGATGTGATGAATGATGAGGAAACAGCTCTTTGTGGAAAGACGTGTGTGGCTCTTAAAAGAGCCTTTTACCAGGATGGACATGTTTCACAGTGAGGACAGCTCACTTCTTCTTGGCTGCTGCCTTCTTCGCTTTAGTTTTGGCGACCTTCTTCGCAGGGGCTTTCTTGGCAGCAGGCGCCTTCTTCACCACCTTTTTGGGGCTCTTCGCCACCTTCTTGGGGCTCTTGGTAGGCGTCTTGGCCGCTGCTGGTTTCGTCACCTTCTTCGGGGACTTTTTAGCGGCTGCTGGCTTCTTGGCTGCCGCTGACTTGGGCTTTTTAGCCACTGCGGGTTTCTTGGCGGCGGGCTTCTTTGCTTTGGGAGCGGCCTTCTTCACTGCCTCTTTCTTGCTCATCTTGAACGAGCCGGTGGCCCCGGTTCCCTTGGTCTGGACCAGGGTCCCGCTGACCACCAGCTTCTTGATGGTGGTGTTGACGCGGGAATTGTTCTTCTCCACATCGTAGCCTCCGGCAGCCAGAGCCTTCTTGAGGGCGGACACTGACGCACCACTGCGCTCCTTGGACGCGGACACGGCCTTCACGATGAGCTCACTGACGCTGGGGCCGGCGGTCTTCGGTTTCACGACCTTTCTTTTGGCCGCTTTAACCTTGGCGGCAGCTAGAGCTGGAGCGATTTCTGCCATCTTTCTCTTTGCGTTTATGATCGGGAGGTGGTACTTGAACACACCATGAGAACCGTGGAGACTCAGTCGAGCCGTGGCTCCAGTGTGCAGTGTGAACGCAGAGACACTTGTGTTTTCTCCTCACTGACAAACGAGTAAAAACTCAGTGGGTGAGCGGTGCTGGAGGCTGACAGTGAGGAAGCAGGTAGCGGACTTATTGGTTTTCATGTTGAAGTCATGAAGAGCTCTGATGCTCTCTGCATTTGGTCGGTGGAGCCTCCAAACATGACCCGTTCATCGCGGTGAGCAGCACTGCTCAGCGGCTTTTCTCACTAGTTTCTCTCCTAAAATGAGTTCAAAAGCACCACAGCTCCACCAAAACCCGTTTCCTAGCTGCTGCACATGTTTGTTCAGAGACACCGAGTAAAAACAAGCACCTGCTGAGGATCCCTTAGGAATAAAGTCAAGTAATTGTTCAGGAAGCAAACACACCGCTGATGGCCGAGGCTCCTGGTGAAGTTGAGCCAGACTTCCTATCAGAGCCGTGAACGTTTCATCCTGAGGATGCTGGAGAGTCAGTAGTGATACAGATCATATCCATGTTGAATTTGATCAAATGTTCATTTCAAGCCATGATTAAATTAATATTGGGGCACATTCGTCTGATTTAATACAAAAAGTCAACAGGTTCCATCAGTTATTTTTCAGAAAATGTTTAGGCTTTACTGGAATTGGCAGTTTCTCTACTTAGTAAATACCAACTTTTTCTCATCATATTAACACTACATGTTTCTGTATATAATGATAATCATTATTTGTGTAAATAATTATTAAAACCTGACAAACGTTTCTGAAAAACTGTTTGACCCGTGTGTGAGAAATCTCTGTTAACCTTTCATTATATGTTACCTATTGATCAATAGATCAAGTCTTCTCAGACTTTTATAGCCAATAACACATTCATATTACAAATGAAGGCCTTAGTGTCAACAAACACTTTGTTTATCCAGAATGTACACACGTGTCCAGTATGTGAAAGGGTTTGTGTAAATTGCAGCGTGTAAACATGTCATTTTAACCATTAAAACAGACCTTATTTATTGGGTCGACCCCTTCTCTCCTGGACACTAGGTGTCGCTGTTCTTCCGTTCCCAGAGCTACAGATGGAGTGGGCTTCAGCGACAATTCTTGGAGACTTTGGTTTGTTGTTTGTTCCGTTAATAAATATTCTAATAGAGCCACAGTTCACCCTTGTCGTCTCCCTCCTTGCCACAGTCGTGATCAAATGGGGGCTCGTCCGGTGCACGCTTTTCCTCCGCATTTGTGAAAGACTGGATAGGTGGAGAAGGCGATTTTTGTGAGTGAGACCTGTGATCAGGTAATGTGTGAGCGTAGTGTGACGTCACACACCAAGTCAGCTGTGCGCCTAGTGTTTTTGTGAATGAGCGGCGTAGTTGTTTTGTGTGGGAGATGTTCGGGTACGTGAACTGACGCTGTTGTGTGTTGGCTTGTTTCTCCGTGTTGCTGTGCCGGGTGTTTCCTGGTGTCGTTTAACTCGAGTGAGCCCGTATACTGTCGTAAGTGGCTGCTGTTCTGTCCCGGTTAGGCTAAAGGGCGGACTCCCTTTGGAGTTCGTTGGGGTTTGGTAGTGTGGTGTGAAAGTGGTTCGAGCAGTTGTCTCGGGAGCACGTCCGAGGCTGCAGGTGGAGTCGCCAGTTTGGTTGCTTCGCCGGGTTTGCGGGATTCAGTGCATAAATACCCACCACAACTAGCACCTGGAGACTGGGGGGGCTTTAATCAGTTTCTGGTTAGGCAGTCAGCGGGACAGCGCTGCAGTGACGTGTTGCTGTGTACAGCTTTAGGAGTGTGACTGCCGGTGCACAGAGTTAAATGTTAATATTCAGGCAGGTCAGCTGTGTTTTTCAGTCATGGCTACTGTGGATGAGTTTCTGAGTGCTCCGTCAGAGGAGTTATTAGACCGCTGTTCGTGTGATCAATTAATTAAAATTGCTGATCATTTCAAGATGGATATCGGGGATAAACGTTTAAAGGAGAATGTCTGGAGTATCCTCGTGATAATCTGGTGGAAACTGGAGTAATTGACACAAAATTCCAGGATGTGACTCCTGGGGAACTTAAACGAATGGAGCTGGAAGTTCGCCGACTGAGTTTATCTCATGTTGAGGCCAGGTCCCTGTTTCTCCTGCGCTGTCACGCTCTTTCGATGTGACCAGTTGTCTGCGTCTACTTTGAAGTATCCTGAAATGATCTATTCCACAGTGAAAATGTCTGACTTTACTTTGAACAATTTTAAACAGTGAAAATGTTGGACTTTACTTTGAAATGTCTCCAAATATATTCAGTAACAATCTTTGTTATTCAGTATGTAGTTAGTCAGTGATTGATTGATTGATTTATTTAAGCCTCGGAAAACACATTGAGGAATAAGACCCTCAGTTACAATGGTGCCAAGGGTACAATAGAGTAAAACATTGAGAAATAAATAAATAAGAATAAAATAAATAAATGTGCATATATACAGCAATACAAATTAAAAGGTCATAAATCAACCCAAACGATTCAATAAATATTATAATACTATGGTTAAGCTTAACCCAACTAGCAGTTACATCACTGCAGGAGAAGCCGGCCCTACATGAAACAAGACTCGAGAACTCCTTTAATGAAATACATGAGGCCAATTTTAACGATTTTTGGACCTCATTCCAGATGTAGGGTGCCTTATAGCCGAAAGCTGTCTTCCCCAAGTTAGTGTTAACCCAAGGCAGATATAGTGAGAGCCAGCTCTGGGAGCGGGTATTGAGGTTATTACAATTCCAGGTGATGAGAGAGGAGAGATATAATGGAAGTAGCCCAGTGAGGTCCTGAACACAGTCATCTCAGTCTCTCTCTGAACTTATTGATGTGACGACCCCTTCCACCCTCACCTGGAAACTAGGCGTCCCTGTTCCTTCTTCCCCAAAACGGTAGGGGGAGTGGAAATCAGCAACAATCAGAGCACATCTCGGCCAGGTGTGCTCTGCCCTTTAAAAGGCTGGCCAGATTCGTCTCTCTCTGGCTCTCTCTCTTTCTCTCTCGTTCTCCCTACGGCAAGAGGTTGGCTCTCCCGGACGCCAGCACCCTTCTCTGTTTTGTTTTTGGAGACTTTGGTTGTTGCTTATAATTTATTCTGTTAAATAAATATCCGGGGGGCGCTAGTGCGCATGTGGACGATGTAGACGTGTTTCGCATGTGCTCCTCTCCGCTACTTTGAAAAGCTATTTTAATACCGCATCTGTTTGCTCACAAGCTGTAGAAGTGAACATATATGTTTCTCTAAGATCTTTATTGAGCTGAAAACGCAACATGCCGAAGCCGAGCATTCCCAGCAGACCCAAAACCACGGAGGGGCAAACCGCCGTAACGAGAGCTAGTGCTAGTGCTAACATCGAGACCGACAAAGACTCTCCCATCCAGCCGGATGCACCACCAGACAAGACTTATGCCATGTTTAAGGAGATGTCCGAATCGGTCCTGCGCTGCATTAACGAGCGTTTCGATGCTTTTGAGACCAAGTTCAATGCACTGGCAGCGTCACAGTCGGAGCTACAAGCTCGTGTGGCTAGTCAGGAGCAGGCTGTCACTGAACTTGACGCACGCATGGTAACACTTGAGGCCAGACACTCTGAGCTGGCGAAGTGTAACACTCAGCTTCACGCTAAAGTGCAGGATCTGGAAGCCCGCTCTCGGAGACATAACGTCAAGATCGTGGGGATACAAGAGGGTGAAGAAGAGGGTAAACCCACTGAGTTCGTCTCCAGGCTAATTCCCAAGCTGCTTGGCGCTGATCACTTCCCGCACCCAGTTAAAGTTGACCGGGCGCACCGCTCCCTTCAACCGAAGCCGGCCGCCGGAGCTAAACCGCGCACCATCCTGGCACGTATCCACCACTTTCAGGATAAAGATCTAATCCTCCGCCTTGGCAGACAGCAGCCACTGGAGTATAAAGGATGTAAGGTGCTGCTTTTTCCCGATTATACCAGCGAGGTGATGGCCCAGCGTCGCGCCTTCCGAGATGTGATGCAGGCTCTGCGGGACGGAGGTGTGAAACACACCCTACGATACCCGGCCAAGCTCTTCGTTTACTCCCGGGATGGTGAGGCGCCCATGATCTTCGCGGACCCGGACAAGGCAGCGCGGTTCCTGGAAAGGAACAACCTAGACCAGGGGAAGTGAGCCCATGCGCTAACACCTTTCACTCAACTTATAACCGCGCTGGGGTGAGACAACTGTTTCTTCAAAGCGGCTGATTAACCGCTCACAACACTGAGACTTCTCTGTGTACATTGTTTACATATATCTGCCATTACGAAGGCCCATTTATAGTGATGTCATGTTCTCTCACTCTGGGGTGCTAGTTTTAGTCACACTCCTTGTTCTGATTACTTAATTATTGCGGTATTATACAGTTGTTTTGTTTATATATTATATAATGTCGCGGAGAGGGGAGATGGCGGTAACACAGTTAGTAGTGACTACTGTACTCGCCAGCAGCTCCTGTTAGGATTAAGGTAAGATGCTACGTGCCAGGTTCAGGTAGGCACGAGGCGGGGTGGGGGTGGAGGGGTGGTGTTTTTGTGTATGGCTCAGACATGTCAGTGTCAGTGGTTTTTCTGTGTGATTTTTCTGTAATTCTGCCAGTCAAGTTACAATGGTTAATATGCTTTTGCTCATTTATGTCATCTTTTTCATTACTTATATATGCAGGGGGCCCAAGATAGAGTAGCAGTGGGAGGCAGGAATGTCACGGTGGTCTCGTGGAATGTTAAGGGGCTGGGTCATGTTACTAAGAGGGACAAGGTTTTCCGACATCTTAAATCTTTATCTGCAGATGTAATTTTCCTGCAGGAGACTCATATAGGGGCAACTGAGCAGCGTAGATTGCGGTGTAGCTGGATATCCCAGGTTTATCTGTCGTCGTTTACCTCTCACGCTCGTGGGGTGGCTATTCTTTTCAAGAAAAATATCCCGTTTCAACTCACTTCACTCAATACAGATCCCAACGGCAGGTACATTATGGTTTCTGGGACTATTAATTCATTTCCGTTAATATTTTTGAATATCTACGGTCCGAATGTAGACGATCCTGATTTTTTCAAAAAAGTTTTTGATTTGTTGCCAGATGCCACCAACTCTAATATAATAATTGGAGGTGATCTGAATTGTTATTTAGATCCCTACTTGGACAGATTGTCGTCACGTCCACCTCCAAAAATTACGTCTGTGCAGGTCCTGAACGATTTGATTAAGTCTAGGAATGCAGTGGATATTTGGAGGATTCAGCATCCTACAGACAGGGACTACTCATTTTACTCACATGTCCACAAGTCGTACAGCAGGATAGACTATTTCTTGATTGATTCACGTCTAATTCCTTCTGTCACTAATACTAAATACCATAATATACTAATTTCGGATCACAGTCCCCTGTCGATGTCCTTAAACCTCTCTCTCCCTAAACAGAATTACTCCTGGCGCTTTAACCCTCTGCTGCTCTCCGATGGTAACTTTGTGGAAGCCATTACTACCAAATTAAAAACCTTTATAGAAATCAACGACAACGGTGAGGTGTCGGATTCTACTCTTTGGGAAACTCTAAAGGTCGTTATTCGTGGAGACATAATTTCCTATGAATCTGCCATTAAAAGAGAGAGAGAGAAGCGTTTGTTAGAAATCAGGAACACTCTTCCCACCTATGAAGCGACATATCGAACCTCAATGTCTTCTGAAGACTACAACAAGATAGTTAAGCTCAAATATGAGTATAACTGCATCCTAGGAGGACAAATCAACAGCCTTCTTCTGAAACTGAGACAAAAACATTTTGAGCTGGGGGAGAAACCCGTGGGGCTCCTGTCGCGGCAGCTGAGGGGTGTGCAGGCTTCCAGGGCAATTCACAATATCAAATCTGAGGCAGGCACCCTGTTGACCGACCCTATAGAGATAAATGATCGTTTCAAAGAATTTTACAGTAAGCTGTACTCTTCTAAATGTGATACCACCCACTCTGACCTGGCCAACTTTTTTGACTCTCTTGAAACACCTAAACTTAGTGATGTGGCCAGGGATGACCTAGACTCCGATTTTACACTGGAAGAAATAGTATCTGCCATTAAATCCTTCCCATCAGGCAAAGCGTCCGGGCCTGATGGCTTCGGCTGCGAATTTTATAAGAAGTTCGGTGGCATTCTTGCTCCGCTTTTGCTCAGGATGATGGTGAGTTCTAAAAGAGACAAAATCTTACCAAAAACGCTTTATGAGGCCAATATCGCCCTCATTCTGAAGAAGGGCAGGGAGGAAACAGACCCAGGCAGCTACAGACCTATTGCACTCCAGAATGTTGACAGGAAGATAATAACCAAAATATTAGCTGGTCGCTTAAATAGATATTTGTCGTCAATAATTCATCCTGATCAGACAGGGTTCGTCCCCGGTAGACTATCCTTTTCCAACGTCAGACGCCTTCTTAATACTATGTATGTTGATCACACGGAAACCAATGGGGCAGCAATTTTGTCTCTAGACGCACACAAGGCTTTCGATCAGGTCGAATGGCCATATATGTTAGAATCCCTGCACAGATTTGGGTTCGGTGACTCTTTTGTATCTTGGGTGAGACTGATATATGCTGACCCGATGTGCTCCATTTTAACTAATGGTGATAGATCGGCACCATTTCCTTTACGTCGCTCGGTACAGCAGGGCTGCCCTCTCTCGCCTGCCCTCTTTGCTGTTGCGCTGGAGCCCCTCGCCTTAGCAATAAGAGCCCATCCGGGAGTTGTGGGTCTGGAGGTGGGAGGTACCGAAATGCTCATTAGTCTATATGCAGACGATGTCATATTAGGCCTAAAAGAGCCAGAAAAATCTGTTCCCCTTTTGCTAGAACTGATTACCTCTTTCGGAAAGCTGTCTGGGTATACAATTAACTGGGCAAAGAGTGAATTTATGCCCCTTTCCAACACCTACACGCCCGGTTTCCTAGAAAATATCCCTTTTAGGTTGGCTAAAGACCACTTTACATATCTTGGCCTGACAATACCCAGGGAACCCAGACTCCTATTCAAATTAAATTTCTCAGAGTTTGTGGCTAAGCTTAAGGGTAATATAGAGGCTTGGAAGGTCTTGCCCCTGTCTATGATCGGCCGTATTAACTCGATTAAAATGGTCTCCCTTCCCAGGTTTCTTTACCTTTGTCAGAACCTTCCTATTTTCCTCACATCAGCTTTTTTTAAAGAACTAGACTCCATAATTTTGTCATACATCTGGAACTATAAGAACCACAGGATCTCAAAAGCCCACTTACAAAAGGCCAAATCAGAGGGAGGACTGGGTCTACCTATATTCAGACATTATTACTGGTCTGCCAACATTAGGGCACTGATGTTTTGGCAACTGGAATCTCCAGGCAGTTTGGCCCCTGGGGCCCCCTCCTGGTTGAATATGGAGGCCAACTGTGTAGTCGGATCATCTTTATCTGCCTTGTTGTTCTGCAAAATAGAGAAGCTAGCCATTTTAAGGAGTCAAAGTTTTGTTGTTAAAAACGCTGTTAAAATATTAAACCAGGTGAGAAAAGCCTTGGGTCTGCCAATGACATCTGTACATGCACCTATCTGCTTCAACCACTCCTTTATGCCTTCAACATCAGACAGAGTTTTCCATGCCTGGAGGGAGAAGGGCCTTACTTCCATAAAGCATTTGTACGTGGATGGGCATTTCGCTTCTTTTGATGAATTGCGGGCAAAATTTGAGTTACCACACTCGCATCATTTTCGTTACCTGCAAATCAGAGACTATGTTCGATCCAAAATCCCTGATTTCAAAACTCTCCCAAAGGAGTGTGTACTTTTCGATATCTTAAGGGGCCCCCCTGACTCCAGACATCTCATTTCCAGATTTGTGCGTTTGTTTGATGATTGCAACAGGGCTGCCACGGACAGGGTGAGGCAGGCTTGGGAGGGAGAGCTAGGCATTGAGCTGTCTGCAGAAACATGGGAGAGGTGTTTAGCTATGATACAATCTTGCTCAGTTAGCAGCAGACATCAGCTGATTCAGTTCAAAGTTGTTCACCGTCTTCATTACTGCAAAGTCAAACTGCACAGGATCGCTCCCTCTGTCTCACCGCTGTGCGACAGGTGTAAGGGGTCGGAGGGCACACTGTCTCACGCCTTCTGGCTCTGTCCCTTGTTGACTGAATTCTGGAACAAGATATTTGACTGGTTCTCCAAGGCCTATAAGAGACTCTTCCGACCGGAGGCTGAACTTGCAGTCTTTGGCTGCTCACAGACTACAGCGTGCCTACCTGCAGCAATGCAGCAGTCTCTGATGCTGGGGATGATTGTTGCAAAACGGCTAATCTTACTGGAGTGGAAGTCGATGTCTCCCCCTTGCTTTCGGAGGTGGTTGGCTGACATGGCATCAACCATACAAATGGAAAGACTCAGGTTCACAAGGACTAATTCAATTGGAAAATTTTTGGCCATTTGGGGCCACTTCCTTGCCTACCTGGACGAAACCAGGACAGATGACAAGTAACTGGTAGCCTTACTGTATATTTGTCTATGCACTCATCTCTGTGTATGTGTGCTTACAAAAGTCACAGCTGTTTTTCTTTTTCAATTTCATTTTACATGTCTGAGCCGGGGTGTTATTATTGTTGTTGTTTTTGTTATGTCTGTTTTTTCTTTAAATGGAAAATGTAAATAAAAAAAATATTAAAAAAAAAAAAAAAAAAATATCCTGAAATAGTGACAGTTCACCCGTGTCGTCTCCCTCATTGTCACAGTCGTGAGCCGGGCTGTGACACTCATCTTTACAGATTTACTTCTGTTTCAAACAGCCATTTCATTAAGGGGCTACTTAATACTTAATACTAAAACATCATTATGCAGGCATAATTATAAGAATAGGATAAATATGAAGAAAAGTAATGGTATTGCCTATGGATGGTGTCTTACATCATGGTGTGAGACGGGTTTCATGGTGTAATCTTTACCTTCTTTTTCGGCAAAGGCAAAACACCTTGTTTCTCCTCAGATTGTATAAATATTTCAGCTTTGCAACCGGTACATTTGGTATAGGCATAGAAATCAAAGGAATCTTAGACATCATAGCAATCAATGACACTGTGACATTAAAGCAAACTGACAACAAAATAGAATAACTTGACTAATGAAATCCTTTGTAGTTTAAAAGTGTTTTCCCAAATTGATTTTATTCGTTTGAAGGAGTTCCCATTTACTTAAATTGTACTGCATCGGCTACAATGCTTTTTACCCGTGAAACTCCAAATGGGATCTACATTTGACTGTTTTTATTAGAAAACTACAAAATGTATTTATATTTTTATTTTCTAAGTATTGTAACTGTATTTACACAAGCTTAAATTATACACATAGGTAACCTTAAAAACGACGTCCTTATGCAAAATATTATTAGGCTGTGTCACCAATCAAGAGGAGGATGTGGTCGAGTACCAACGTGGCGGACGTGACAAGATTCCTCAAGCTAAAATTCAATAATCAGGTCCAATCACAGCCGTACTCAGCCAGATTCAATACTGCGCTGGGTGCGGAGTACTTTAGAGTAATTCACGACAAGCAAATAAGAGTATGCAGGATGTGTGTACAGCCGGGACATATACAGTGCCTTGCATAAGTATTGTTGGTGGTATAACCACAGATTAAAACGTATTTCATCGTGAGTTTATGTAATGGACCAACACAAAATAGTGCATCATTTGGAAGTGGGGGGAAATATTACATGGATTTCACAATTATTTACAAATAAAAATCTGAAAAGTGTTGAGTGCATATGTATTCACCCCCTTTACTGTTAAACCCCTAACAAAGATCTGGTGCGACCAATTGCATTCACAAGTCACATTTGCAAGTCACATAATTAGTAAATAGGGTCCACCTGTCTGCAATTTAATCTCAGTATAAATACACCTGTTCTGTGACGGACTCAGAGTTTGTTGGAGATCATTACTGAACAAACAGCATCATGAAGACCAAGGAGCTCACCAAACAGGTCAGGGATAAAGTTGTGGAGAAATATGAAGCAGGGTTAGGTTATAAAAAAATATCCAGAGCTTTGAACATCTCTCTGAGCACCATAAAATCCATCATAAGAAAATGGAAAGAATATGGCACAACCGCAAACCTACCAAGAGGAGGCCGTCCACCCAAACTGAAGAGTCGGACAAGGAGAAAATTAATCAGAGAAGCAACCAGGAGGCCCATGGTTACTCTGGAGGAGTTGCAGAGATCCACAGCTGAGGTGGGAGAATCTGTCCACAGGACAACTATTAGTCGTCTACTCCACAAATCTGGCCTTTATGGAAGAGTGGCAAGAAGAAAGCATAAAAAATCCCGTTTGGAGTTTGCCAGATGCCATGTGGGAGACACAGCAAACATGTGGAAGAAGATGCTCTGGTCAGATGAGACCCAAACATTTTGGCCTCAATGCAAAATGTGTGGCGAAAACCCAACACTGCCCATCACCCTGAGCACACCATCCCAACAGTGAAACATGGTGGTGGTAGCATCATGCTGTGGGGATGCTTCTCTTCAGCAGGTACAGGGAAACTGGTCAGAATAGAGGGAAAGATGGATGGAGCCAAATACAGGGAAATCCTTGAAGAAAATCTGATGCAGTCTGCAAAAGACTTGAGACTGGGGCGGAGGTTCATCTTCCAGCAGGACAATGACCCTAAACATACAGCCAGAGCTACAAAGGAATGGTTTGGATTAAAGAATGTTAATGTCTTAAAATGGCCCAGTCAAAGCCCAGACCTCAATCCAATAGAGAATCTATGGCAAGACTTGAAGATTGCGGTTCACAGACGGTCTCCATCCAATCTGACTGAGCTTCATCTTTTTTGCCAAGAAGAATGGACAAACCTTTCCATCTCTAGATGTGCAAAGCTGGTAGAGACATACCACAAAAGACTTGCAGCTGTAATTGCAGCGAAAGGGGGTTCTACCAAGTATTGACACAGGGGGGTAAATACTTATGCACCCAACAGATGTCAACTTTTTTGTTCTCATTATTGTTTGTGTCACAATAAAATTTATTTTGCACCTCCAAAGTACTATGCATGTTTTGTTGATCAAACGGGAAAAAGTTTATTTAAGTCTATTTGAATTCCAGTTAGTAACAGTACATAATGGGAAAAAGTCCAAGGGGGGTGAATACTTATGCAAGGCACTGTATATTACTCATGTAAAATTATGTTAAGCGATATCCGTTCGAATTCATATCCCATACTTATTAAATATTGTACCTTTGTTGTTATATTTATCGTAGTTTCCTTGTGTCTTTCCTTGCTAAATATATAAGTGACAGCTGCTTAGAAAAATGTCAATTTCGGCTTCACATCATATAACTGTGCTGTACTGCAGTAACATCAGGCAGCCAACAGATGGAGCTGCTCTCCAAATTCTGTGAACCGGAACAACGTCCACTACCAGAAGAACTCTCCTCCATGTCCTGTCCGAAGCTTTGTTTTCCAGTCGCTCAGCTTCTCCTGTTTTATTGCAGCTACTCGTTTGAGTCATAGAAATGAGCTCTGTAGCTGCATCAACTTGATCAGTGGCTGTCATTAAACTAAAGTATTGATGAACTGTCATCAGACACTGCAACACCAACAGAGGGAAAGTTATGTTGTTAAATTTACTGACAGGGAGTAGAGAGTTTTTCCAGGTGATGCTTTTTCTCAGATTTATGATTAAAACACGAAGTGAATTTTTCAGAGTATAATAAAAAAATACTTAATTGTTTTAATCTTGTTTCAGGACCATGGACAGAGATGTTTGTTTTGTTTAGGTGCTGCACTTCAACAGTGTGATGCCCTGAATGGATGTTGTGGAGCAGAGTGCAGCCGCTTTACGCTTCAAGTCTGTGCAGAAACACACGTAGGTGAAAAATTAGATGACTGTATCTAGACAACTATACAAAAAAATATTGTGTTACCACAATTAAGAAAGTGTTGTCGACATTACTCATTCCATGGAGAGAATGGTAATAAAACCATAATACATCTATGGTCAAGCTAAATAAATCTATCATGTTGCTAAAATTATCTGTCTAATGTCTTAATACAAATAGATTAACAGACATTAACATGAATACTATACACACACGGCCATTTAGATGATATATAAATTCACACAGAGCCACTACATGTGTTGCTATTCTTTTCTGACTGATTCTTTTTCTGACTGACCAATGACAGCTTCCCATGTCAGCTGACCTGCCTCATTATATTCAAATAGAACTCTGAGCCTGAGGGGCAACTCGGTGAAGGACAGATGTTGTTATTAGTTGAGTTCCTGATCGTCACCATTGCTTAAATTATTATATAATTAATGTGTGTTCAGTGTGTGCGAGCAGGTTTGTATGACATAAATGGTTGTGTGTGTGCATGTCTCTAAAGACGGCAAAGTATTATGATCTGGCCTCATCAGCTCACCTGATGAGGCCAAAGCTATTTGAGTTCAGTGAAGAAGAGCCTGAGAAGTGGTCGAAAGCTCAGAAAACAAGTGGAGCTTCTGGTTGAATTGATCAGTCATGCTCGTCTTAGGAACAAGAGTAAACTTCAATGCTCAAAACATTTAATGGAGGAATTCAAACCATTCAGATGGCGACAGAGCTCCATGCACTGTTGTTCAGGACAGCCTCATCACTGTCACACCAGAAGAATCACAGGAAGAAATGTATACAATAATAATAATGATGGCTGAGTTCCATTTTGCTGCTCCAGTTTCATGGTCCTGGTGTTGTGCATGCTGGATCACTGATATGTGTACTGGGGCACTTTAATACAACAGAGGACCTGGTCAATGTTTTGAATGAAAACCTCATTTATGTGAAACACGTCTATAATCCCACACGTGACCGGACACACATCACCTAACTTTAAAAAAAAAAAAATGACTTTACAGCTTCATTAAAACTATCATCAGAGTTATTAATTAGGAAAACATTACTCTGTAAATAATAGTTAGTAATTATTGTAATAAATAATTATCACTACCTCTTCCCCAAGATTTGCATCATGTAGCATATGAGACGTTGAGGGATCATTTAATCTGTTATAGCCACATTACTTTTCATTTGACAAATATTAACATGTGTTGTTTGTCTATTAATTTTGTTCATCTTGACAGATAAAAGCATGTTCCTTTAATGCCGTGGATCCATTTGCATAAGGCATATTGAAATTTGAAGTACGTCTTATTTATATTAGGTTTCCAGATGTACACTGGTTTCCTCAATTACTGACAAGAACATCTGACACATCATAACCATTCCAGTTTTGACGGCTAATGTGCAACATTAGTAGCTCTTTAAAGAATACACATTGGAGAGTATGCAAGCTAAGACCCGGCCTGCTATTAATCTAAAATAGATTAATATTGCTGCTTTCACTTCACGTGTCAAATAGAGCCATGGTCAGAGCTGCAACGAAATCAAATATTTATTTTAAATGAGATGACTTAGCTTCGTCTGACAAACTGATCTACTCGGCGTAAACAGCTTAAGCTATTTAAAAAGGTGCCTTTGGTAAAACATTCCAATTGTTTTGAAAGACAAACATGTCTCCCAGGGATGGAGCCCATATACACAAGTGAAATCTTTGCAGCCTTGAACATAATTGTAATGGTTGCATTACAGGCATTCATCGACAGAACAATTATACCCCACTGATATAGTCTCGTGATGAGAAAGGTTAAGTATTACTGAATGCTATGAACACAAATATCACTAGTATCAGGATGGCCGAGGCTCCTGCTGAAGTTGAGCCAGACTTCCTATCAGAGCCGTGGATGTGTCATGCTGAGGAGGCTGGAGAGCCATTCTAGAGTTAGGACTCAATTTTATATCCATGTTTAAATAATACATTTTACTAAATATTCACTTCAAGCAGGGATCAAATTGATATTGTGGCACATTTCTCTCATTTATTACAAAAAAGTTAACAGGTTGTATCATTTATTTTGCAGAATATGTTTATGATTTAGTGGTATTTGCATTTTCTCTGCTGTCTGATTTAATAAATACCAACTTTGGCTCTTCACATTAACACTAGGATACATGTTTATGTATATTATTTGAATCATTATTTGTGTAAAATAATCATTAAAACTTGACAAATGTTTTTGAAAAACTATTTGTCTCATGAGTGAGATATCTTTCAACCTGTCCATATGTTACCCATTGATCAATAATCCAAATCTTCTCAGACTTGTATAGCCAATAACACATTCATATTAAAAATGAAGGCTTTAGTGTCAACAAACACACTGTGTATGCAAAATGTACACAAGTGTGTACATTGCTGTGGGTAAATAGTAGCATGTTAACATGTTCTTTGAATCATTCAAAAATACTTTAATCATGTAGTACATCATAAAAAAACACACCTTTATATTACTCTTAAGTTACAATTTGCTATTATAATTTATTTAGAATCATAATTATTTCAAATTGAGGATTACAGGAGGGATAAGGGAGAAATGTAAATTGGTTTGACCACAGTTTTTCACTCAATGTTGTTCAATATTCACAGAGAGAGTAGTAAGCAAAAAATGTATATTTGTCATGCTTGGTAATACTGTAAACGACTTTAAAGAATGTTTCCCTTTGACCTTAAAGTCGCAGTCATGTGTCGGTAACAACACGTAAATTACACTCGGGAGATTAGCTCCATGGTTTAGTAATCAAAGACCTGTTTTAAAACTGATATCACAGCAGCTGGATAACCAAAATTATATTCCCCTGGCCATGGAAGATAGCCCAATATATATATATGATAAGAAAGCACTGAGAAATAGCAGTCATAGTTCTAACAATACATCTATCCCTCTGACCCTGAGGAGCAATTATTTCATACGCTTCTTTACAAATACAATTATCACCACCAGGGGGGAAAAAACACCTCATGAATTACAGATCACTGATTTGAGAGAGAACGCGTCCTGCAGTAGAAAACTGCAATTTGATTTAAAAACAATTATTTTCAATTGTAAAGGTATGCAGGGTGTTTAGAATGTATTCAACAGGATTATTTTCAATTGTATGACCAGAGTTACATTAGTTAAGAGTGTCTGTTTACATATGGATGGACATGTCATTAGAGCGAGGACAATTTGTCTCCATAGAGAAAGTGTGTGGCTCTTAAAAGAGCCGTTGGTTTGAAGTCTCCGCAGAGTGGTTTACTTTGAGCTGGTGTACTTGGTCACGGCCTTGGTGCCCTCAGACACGGCGTGTTTAGCCAGCTCCCCGGGCAGCAGCAGGCGGACGGCGGTCTGAATCTCCCTGGAGGTGATGGTGGAGCGCTTGTTGTAATGAGCCAGACGAGAGGCCTCACCGGCGATGCGCTCGAAGATGTCGCTCACGAAGGAGTTCATGATGCCCATAGCCTTGGAGGAGATCCCAGTGTCGGGGTGGACCTGCTTCAGCACCTTGTACACGTAGATGGCGTAGCTCTCCTTCCTGGACTTTCTCCTCTTCTTTCCACCCTTACCGGGGGCCTTCGCCACCGCTTTCTTGGAGCCCTTCTTGGGCGCGGGCTTCGCTACTTCAGGCATCGTCACGAGATTTGTTTCCGTTCAAATGAATACAGACGTTGGTGGCCAGACTGTATTTGAACACATCACATGCAAATCGTTATGTGCCGTTCCCTCTCTGTCATTGGCTGAATGTGGAGCGCCAGTGTAACAGCACGTGGGAGTGTCTCCATATTCATGAGTCTATTATTCTGCTGCGGACAGAGGTTGAACTGTTGAGCTCAACGGGAACATTTGGGGGGTTAAGATATGCAAGATGTCTGAAACTTATTATGATTCATGTTAGTATCACATAAGTATCATTTAAAACAATCTGAACCAAAGCAACCTGATAAATGCACAGCTCTAAATGATAAAGGGAACACGTAATGGTCACAGTAAAACACCAAGTCAGTTCGACTTCAGGTTCATCAATCTGTCCATTTAGGAAGCCCAAGTGATTGTGAATGAATATCATGAGTTTTGGTCTGGGTCTCTCCTCATCCTTCCCGACTGAACCTTCTGAAGTTTCGTGTTCTGCTAGTGTCCTTTTCACTACCTGTAGCATGAGGCGGTCCCTGAAGTCCTATCAGGTAGCAGAGATAATCTAGCTCCTCCAGGATAGAACACCCAAACGTGCAGGAGCAAGAAGGTTTGTTGTGTGTTGTAGAAGAGCATCAACCCATCAGCAGGACTGGTATCGGCTCCTTTGTGCATGGAACATATACAGGTGTAGCTGGCCAATAGGGAACAGCCCTCCCAAAGATAAGAAGGGAAAAGATATTGTGATCAATTTGTCACATTTTTTTTATAATCGTCATTATTATTTTAAATCTATTAAATTAGACAAATTCAATAGAAACGTGGTCCTGCCTGCAGCCTCTGAATAGTGTAGTCCAATTATGTGCAGCGTCAAGACCTGTTTAATACAGTACACAGAGATTTCAGCCGGTTAGAAGTCGCCCACATCACTCAGATAGACTTTCATTAGAAGACGTTGTGTTTCAAAGTGCAGGCGCTGCAATCCCAGACAGCACACACACACACAAAGGCCCTGGGGCCCCACTCACTCGCTCAGAGCAACACAGTGATATGTGAGGAGCGTTACCATGAACAATCTGGTAAGTGAGTTTGTTGAAGAACAGTGGACACAGTTATAATACAAAGTTTCTCTCTGGTAACATCTGGTTACACAACCGATCAAGTGCTGTGTTTTATTTTAGTGTGTATTGATATAGTGTCTCCATTAACATCCATTCAGAGCAACAAACTGTTGAGGCTCAGCACCTAAACAAACAGCTCTGTCCATGGTCCTGAAACGATACTTTAACAATGTAGTTTTTTTAAATTATACTCTGAAACTTAACTTGGTGTTCAACTGATCAATAAAACAGGAGAAGCTGAGCTACTGGAAAACAAAGCTTCTGACAGGACATGGAGGAGAGTTCAACTGGTAGTGGACCTTGTTCCGATTCACATATCTGGAAGGCATTACATCTGTTGGCTGCCTGATGTCACTATAGTATATATACACACATACATGTATATATAAATAACAGTATAATAAAACTGTATAAATATTAACAGTTTCTAAATGTCACTTATATATTTTTGATATTTAAGACCAAATAGACTGATTAATAATTATACTATTTGAGGTTTTGATATAACATAACTACGAAATCTTGACATTGTAAGACATATTCTCTGAAAACGGCTGATGTGTTGAGCAGAGGATGTGAGCTCTCATTGACTCGGTGTGTGGCTCTTAAAAGAGCCGTTGTGTTGTTGAGCTGTTGGAAAGTGAGTTTATCCGCCGAAGCCGTACAGAGTGCGGCCCTGTCTCTTCAGAGCATACACCACGTCCATGGCGGTGACGGTCTTCCTCTTGGCATGCTCGGTGTAGGTGACAGCATCGCGGATCACGTTCTCCAGGAAAACCTTCAACACGCCGCGGGTCTCCTCGTAGATCAGACCGGAGATACGCTTCACTCCGCCACGGCGAGCCAGGCGGCGGATGGCGGGCTTGGTAATCCCCTGGATGTTATCACGCAGAACTTTGCGGTGACGCTTTGCGCCTCCTTTACCGAGCCCTTTCCCTCCCTTTCCTCGTCCAGACATCTTTCTTTAGTAAGATGAGATTTAGTGAATGGACTACTTCGCGGGAACCACAGCTATTCATGACCTGACTGAGGACCTGGTAGAAGACAGAGGCAGGCGTCTTCTTCCTCTGTGGATTATCATGGCCGCTGATAATTAAGTCTATGGTGCGTTGGCGCCTCCACAGGTTTGGATGTAGGACGGTGGATATTAAAGTCTGACACTTTATCAGTTTTGTGTAGCAGTAGGACTGTAGCACGTTTCCGTCAGGTAGGAATAGTGCCTGTGAAAAAGGCTTGGTTTAAAATAAGAGTAGCATTAGTACTGATTGTGGAAGTACTTAGTCAATGTATGAATATTGAGCAACCTTGAATGAAAAACAGTGGTCACACAAAGACTCCACGATTTCTCACTTAGCCCTCCTGTTATCCTCAAATTTAAATAGTTTATCCTTTGAGCCCTTTTGATCCAAGCTATTAAAACCCTCCATAACATTATTTGAATACAAATTGTAGCCTCAGTGGCCAAGTATGTATCCGAGTATAATGTCAAGTATAACATTATACTTAACATGTGACTATGTTCACCTGTCATTTGGCATCATTGGATACTGACCAGTTTTAAAAGCACCTCATGTATGTTTGAAAGTGTTGTTGATTACAACCTGACATTCTGCTGAATTCTGTTTAACTATATTCATCTGGTTTCATTTGCAGATATGGACATTGGATAAAATGCTCATGGCTTTGTGGGGGCATCCTTAACATTGTATTTTCATCCCCCGCAAACTGTAGCTGTCCGTCAACAACGACGGGGAGCTTGTCAACGTGTTTGTTTGTCCCGAATATGAGAAGAGCCGGTTTGGTCTAATTTCAACAAGTATTTATTAAGATAACGCCTTGTGAGTCTTCAGTAAGCATGCACCATCTCCAGACAAAACAACGCCTTACCCATCTGCCCTCCTGAAGCTGGGCCAGCTGCATGAACTCTGTGTGGAAGCTAAGGGAGGTATGCTTTAATATAAAAAGTTAAGTATGAGAACAAGTTAAAGTACAGCGTAATGAATGTCACAGATTCAAAGTTCTCACAGCAGGCATTATCAGACAGCTGCAAGTTTGAACAGCGATGTGACGCACACACATTTGAACCAGCTTCCAGATTAACACCAAGCAGCAAAGGTTACTAAAAGTCACCATGTGAGGGCTACATATTTCCCACATATTCTTCCCAAACTGCCCCTACCCCCACCCCCGTCTAACAAACTGCTTTTTGTTTAAAGTTGACTTTCATTGCCAGCTTCACAGACACGCACACATGGATAATATAGAATTCAGTCTTAACAAGCTCAACAAATTTCTGGTCAGAGTGAACATCTCTCAAATTTGTCTTTGCTTTCGTACCTTTGATACATGAGTTAAAAACTATGAGATCAAAAACAACACTGTTATTTTTGTTATGCTATGAGCTTTGATGGGGTGAGTGAAGGGCTGAGGAGTGTTTTTTTTTTTAAATCCGTGTTAGCATTTAAAGTATTGTGTGTTATAGTGTTTTTATATAAAGTAATATGTAAATAAAGTCTGTTTGAATGGTTAAAATGACATGTTTACATGCTACAATTTACACAAACACTTTCACATACTGCACACGTGTGTACATTCGTGATAAACACAGTGTTTGTTGACACTAAGGCCTTATTTTGTAATATGAATGTTTTATTGGCCATAAATATCTGAGAAGACTTGATCTATTGATCAATAGGTAACATATAATGACAGGTTAACAGAGATTTCTCACACACGGGTCAAATCGTTTTTCATTAACTTTTGTCATGTTAAAATGATTATTTTACACAAATAATGATCATCATAATATACATAAACATGTATCCCAGTGTTAATATGATGAGCAAAAGTTAGTATTTACTAAGTAGAGAAATTTCAAATTCCAGTAAAGCTTAAACATTTTCTGGAAAATACATGATGTAGCCTATTGACTTTTAGTATTTATTGAGAGAAATGTGCCACCATATTAATTTAATCCTTGCTTGAGGTGAATATTGACAAATTCAACATGGATATGAACTGGACCGCTACTGACTCTCCAGCATCCTCAGCATGAAACGTTCACAGCTCTGATAGGAAGTCTGGCTCAACTTCACCAGGAGCCTCGGCCATCAGCGGTGTGTTTGCTTCCTGCACAATTACTTGATTTTATTAAAAAGAGATCCTCAGTAGGTGCTTGTTTTCACTCGGTGTCTCTGAACAAACATGTGGAGCTGCTAGGAAACGGGTTTTGGTGGAGCTGTGGTGCTTTTGAACTCATTTTAGGAGAGAAACTAGTGGGAAAAGCCGCTGAGCAGTGCTGCTCACCGCGGTGAATGGCTCGTGTTTGGAGGCTCCACCGATCAAATGCAGAGAGCATCAGAGCTCTTCATGACTTCAATATGAAGACAAATAAGTCCGCTACCTGCTTCCTCACTGTCAGCCTCCAGCACCGCTCACCCACTGAGTTTTCACTCGTTTATCAGTGAAGCGAAAACACAAGTGTCTCGGCGTTCACACTGCACACGGGAGCCACGGCTCGACTGAGTCTCCACGGTTCTCATGGTGTGTTCAAGTACCGCCTCCCGATCAGGACTCTTCATCAGTCCGGTACCTCACTCCGATAGTTCGTCGTTGATCTATACGCAAAGAGAAAGATGGCAGAAGTCGCTCCAGCTCCAGCCGCCGCCAAGGTTAAAGCGGTCAAGAAGAAGGTCGTGAAACCGAAGACCGCCGGCTCATCGTGAAGGCCGTGTCCGCGTCCAAGGAGCGCAGTGGCGCGTCAGTGTCCGCCCTCAAGAAGGCTCTGGCTGCCGGCGGCTACGATGTGGAGAAGAACAATTCCCGCGTCAACACCACCATCAAGAAGCTGGTGGTCAGCGGGACCCTGGTCCAGACCAAGGGATCCGGGGCCACCGGCTCGTTCAAGATGAGCAAGAAGGTGGAGACCAAGGTCCAGAAGCCGGTGAAGAAGGCCGCTCCGAAAGCGAAGAAGCCCGCCGCAAAGAAACCCGCAGTGGCTAAAAAGCCCAAGTCGGCGGCAGCAAAGAAGCCAGCAGCCGCTACAAAGTCCCCGAAGAAGGTGACGAAAACAGCATCGGCCAAGACGCCCACCAAGAGCCCCAAGAAGGTGACAAAGAGCCCCAAGAAGGTGGTGAAGAAGGCCCCTGCTGCCAAGAAGTCCCCCGCGAAGAAGGTCGCCAAACCCAAAGCGAAGAAGGCAGCAGCCAAGAAGAAGTGAGCTGTCCTCACTGTGAAACATGTGCATCCTGGTAAAAGGCTCTTTTAAGAGCCACACACGTCTATCCATAAAGAGCTGTTTCCTAATCATTCATCACAACTTTCACTAAATATGTAGAGACAGAGTTCATAACTAAAGCGAGTCAAGTTAGACAGGAATATATTAAATGTCTTTCTTACAATGTTAAGATTTAGAAGTTGGTTCAAATTAAATAATATAACAAATAGCTTTAGACTGTGTGAAGGAGAGACAGACTTACTACTGACACACACACATACATCAAGTAAAATAATGTTAAGCGATATCCGTTCGAATTCATATACCATACTTATTAAATATTGTACCTTTGTTGTTATATTTATCGTAGTTTCCTTGTGTCTTTCCTTGCTAAATATATAAGTGACAGCTGCTTAGAAAAATGTCAATTTCGGCTTCACATCATATAACTGTGCTGTACTGCAGTAACATCAGGCAGCCAACAGATGGAGCTGCTCTCCAAATGATGTGAACCAGAACAACGTCCACTACCAGATGAACTCTCCTCCATGTCCTGTCCGAAGCTTTGTTTTCCAGTAGCTCAGCTTCTCCTGTTTTATTGCAGCTACTCGTTTGAGTCATAGAAATGAGCTCTGTAGCTGCATCAACTTGATCAGTGGCTGTTATTAAACTAAAGTATTGATGAACTGTTATCAGACACTGCAACACCAACAGAGGGAAAGTTATGTGGTTACATTTACTGACAGGGAGTATAGGGTTTTTCCAGGTGATGCTTTTTCTCAGATTTATGATTAAAACACTAAGTGAATTTTTCAGAGTATAATAAACAAATACTTAATTGTTTTAATCTTGTTCCAGGACCATGGACAGAGATGTTTGTTTTGTTTAGGTGCTGCACTTCAACAGTGTGATGTCCTGAATGGATGTTGTGGAGCAGAGTGCAGCCGCTTTACGCTTCAAGTCTGTGCAGAAACACACGTAGGTGAAAAATTAGATGACTGTATCTAGACAACTACACTAAAAAATATTGTGTTACCACAATTAAGGAAGTGTTGTCGACATTACTCATTCCATCTGTCATTCAAGCACATGAGAGAATGGTAATAAAACCATAATACATCTATGCATCTATACATCTATACATCTATGGTCAAGCAAAATAAATATATCATGTTGCTAAAATGATCTGTCTAATGTCTTAATACAAAAAGATTAACAAACAGACATTTACATGAATACTATACACGCACGGCCATTTAGAGCATATATAAATTCAAACAGAGCCACTACATGTGCTGCTAATCTTTTCTGACTGATTTTTTTTCTGACTGACCAATGACAGCTTTTCATGTCAGCTGACCTGCCTCATTATATTCAAATAGAACCCTGAGCCTGAGGCGCAACTCGGTGAAGGACAGATGTAGTTATTAGTTGAGTTCCTGATCGTCATTATTGCTTAAATTATTATATAATTAATGTATGTTCGGTGTGTTTGAGCAGGTTTGTATGACATAAATGGCTGTGCGTGTGCATGTCTCTAAAGACGGCAAAGTATTATGATCCGGCCTCATCAGCTCACCTGATGAGGCCAAAGCTATTTGAGTTCAGTGAAGAAGAGCCTGAGAAGTTGTGCATGCTGGATCACTGTTAGGTTTACTGGGGCACTTTAATACAGCAGAGGACCTGGTCAATGTTTCGATTGAAAACCTCTCATGTGAAACACGTCTATAATCCCACATTAGACCTGACACATACAGCACCTAACTTTTAAAAAACTGACTTTACAGCTTCATTAAAACTATCATCACGAGTTATTAATTATGAAAACAAGTTAGTAATAATTGTAATAAATAATTATCACTACCTCTTCCCCAAGATTTGCATCATGCAGAATGTGAGATGTTGAAGGGTACATTTAATCTGTTATAGCCACAATAGTTTATTTTTCATTTGACAAATACTAACATGTGTCGTTTGTGCATTTATACTGTTAATCTTTACAGATACAGGCATGTTCCTTTAATGCCGTGGATCCATGTACATTAGGCATATTGAAATTTGAAGAACGTATTATTTATATCAAGATTCCAGATGAGCACTGGTTCCCTCACTCACTGACAGGAACATCTGACACATCAAAACTATTCCAATATTGACGCTAAAGTGCAATCATAAATCATCCCTAAATGACGTTGGTGTGTGAAGAGTTTTGCTCTTTAGAGGTGAGTATGTGGCTCTTAAAAGAGCCTTTGTGTCGGTGGTTTCCAGCAGCTTTACTTTACTTGGACTTGGGGGCCTTCTCGGTCTTCTTGGGCAGAAGAACAGCCTGGATGTTGGGCAGCACGCCGCCCTGAGCGATGGTCACTCCGCCCAGGAGTTTGTTGAGCTCCTCGTCGTTGCGGACGGCCAGCTGCAGGTGGCGGGGGATGATACGGCTCTTCTTGTTGTCGCGGGCGGCGTTTCCAGCCAGCTCCAGGATCTCAGCGGTGAGGTACTCCAGCACAGCCGCCAGGTAGACGGGGGCGCCGGCACCAACGCGATGTGCGTAGTTGCCTTTACGCAGCAGCCTGTGAACACGACCGACGGGGAACTGGAGCCCAGCGCGGGAAGAGCGAGTCTTTGCCTTCGCTCTGGCCTTGCCGCCGGTTTTGCCTCTGCCAGACATATTGGATGTAGATCGTTTCCTAAGACACGTCAAGATAAACGTTAGTTACGTATTGTAACTCTAGATTCTATGAGTATAGGCGCAGCCCTTTAAGGCTATCGCTAGTGGGTTTATCCCTCGCGCATGCGCAGCACTGAAAACTTTAGTCCACGCCCACCAACGGTGGGCCCCGCCCCGGTCTCACCTGCATAAATTGGGGTGAGACCGGCCGCTCGCTTCCCTACTAATAGCTTTTTCTTCAGCCATAGAGGAAAACCGGTGAGGCCCAAGACTTAAAGGGCTGCGCCTATACTCATAGAATCTAGAGTTACAATACGTAACTAACGTTCTATATCGTATAGGCTTCGCCCTTTAAGGCTATCGCTAGTGGGTTAAAGGCGAAGCTCGATGTTGTCCATGCCTCACTGGGTCTGTACAGTACCACAAGCATAAACACATCTGCCTAATAACCATCAACCATTCCAGACGTCGTGATGGAATAATGTAAAATATTCCAATACGGAATGGTCAGGAAAGACTACTGCTGTAAGACGTGGCAGACGAAAGTTACGCACTGTAACAGTCCAGCAAATACAGAGTAGAAATCAAACGTCTCTCCCCATCTCCAAAGATGGAAGGGAGAACGTCATACAGAGGCATCCAATAATCCATCACTCTGACAAAACACTCAGTACAGAGTGAGTCATGGAGAAACGGGAAACATCCCGCAGATAAAAGCGGATGAAGGAACAGGGAGAAGACCAGGAAGCTGCAGTGCAGATATCTTCTACCGTCATTCCTCCATGCAAAGCCGCCGAGGAAGAAATTCCTCTGGTGGAATGTGCTCTGATGCTCTGTGGGGGGTCCATGCCCGATGAAATGTAAGCCTGTGAAACGGCCTCACAAAGCCAGTGAGACAGGCGCTGTGCCGACAGAGGGAGCCCTTGAGAATGCTCCCTGTAATGCACAAACAGACGCTGAGAACGTCGCACCATGGCCGTGCGCGCAACATAACATGCCAGTGCGCGCACAGGACAGAGAAGATGGGAAGTTTCCTCTTCCTTTGAATTGTGAGGGGGTGGGAAAAACCCCTCCAAAGTGATCACCCTGGATCGGAAAGAGCTTGTGATGGTTTTAGGTGTAAAAGCAGGATTAGGGCGTAGAATAGCCGAGCTGCCATCTCCTTGGATCCGAAGACATGAGGGTGCCACAGAGAGAGCAGATAAATCACTAACCCTCTTTGCAGATGTCAAAGCCAACAACAAAGCTGTTTTGACTGACAACAATTTAAGTGGAATTTGCTCCAATGGTTCAAATGGAGCTTTCACCAAAGCACGTAAAACCAGAGCTAAATCCCACTGAGGGGCCAAGGAACGTGACACTGGCCTGTCTCTTCTTACTCCCCTCAGGAAACGCTTTGTCAGAGGATGACTGAACACTGTTCTGCCACCGAACCCCTCATGACAGGAAGAAATAGCAGCAGCGTATGTCTTCACCGTGCTGAAAGCCAAATTCCTATCCATCAAAAGCTGGAGGAATGACAACACCTGAGGCAGGGGACACACCGTGGGATCCAGACTCCTGTCTACACACCAACGCTGAAAAGCGCTCCATTTGGATGTGTATGAAGCTCTGGTTGAGGCGGCCCTGGCGCCCTGGATAGTGCGCACAACATCTTGAAAGAGACCCTGCCTCTCTAAATGTTCCCGTTCAGCGGCCAGGCCCACAGACGCTGACCTATCATCGGGTAATTCCTGATCGCTCCTCCTGCCTGAGAGAGAGCGTCTCCGCGCCACGGAAGTTCCCATGGCAACCCTGATATCAGCCGTTGCAGACATGGAAACCATGACGCGCCTGTGCGCTCCGGAGCCACGAGGATGGCTGACAGCCGTTCCTCCCGTACACGATCCAAGAACCGTGGGATCAATGGCCCCGGTGGAAACGCGTAAAGAAGCATCCTGGGCCACGGCCGATGCGCTAACGCATACACTACCAGCGGAGGATTGTCCCGCACGCTCAGAGAAAACCACAGAGCGCACTGTGCGTTTCCGCGAGAGGCGAACAGATCCACCTCTGCTTTGCCGAACCTGTTCCAAATCTGAATCACCAGTTCGGGATGAAGGCTCCAATCCCCATGTCGAGGACCTCCCCTTGACATGATGTCCGCTCCCGTGTTCAAAACACCGGGAATATACACTGCCCTGACTGACAGGAAGTGTGTGTGTGTCCACAGCAGCAGCCGCCTCGCTATGTTCAGCAGCTGCACGGAGCGCACTCCTCCTTGGCGATTTATGTAGGCTGCTGTCGCCTTGTTGTCTGTGCGGACCAGGATGTGTTGATCCCGCAACAGTGGCGCAAAATGCTGGAGTACTTTCCACACCGTGAGGAGCTCCAGTGCGTTGATGTGGAGAGACATGTGGGCTGGCCACTGTCCTCCCACCACTTGTGACAGACACGTTCCCCCCCATCCCGAGAGAGATGCGTCTGTGAACACTGAAATGTGTGATGCAGCTCTTCCCAGCGGCACTCCCGCTGACAGTGTGCGGGGATTCTTCCAGTGGATTAGATCTGCGTTCACTGAGGGAGGAACGGCAACCATGCGTCTTCGCTGACGCACAGGATCGACGTGCAGACGAATGAACCATCTCTGCAGACGTCTCATGTGTAACAGACCCAGGGGCACTACCACGTGAGCTGCTGACATCATGCCCAGCAGGCGCATGACAGAGAGAACTGTCACAACATTGGGGGGCGTGACGCGCCGAAGAAGAGCTGTCAAAGCCTCTGATCGCTGCTGTGAGAGCCGCGCTCTCATGCTGACGGAGTCTAACTCCACCCCCAGATACGTCACGACCTGGGCGGGTAGAGCGGAGCTTTTCTTCCAGTTGATTGTGAAGCCCAGGCTCGACAAATGACACACCAGTGTTTTTGTCTGTAGCGCAGCTTCCTCCCTGGAGCGAGCTAATAATAGCAGGTCGTCCAGGTAGAATAGCACTCTCATCCCTGTCCTGTGTAACGGCTCCAGCGCCGTCTCCACACACTTGGAGAAAGTGCGAGGAGCCAGGGAGTAACCGAACGGCAGGCGGTTGTACTGATACTGTATCCCCTGGAATGAGAAGCGCAGATATCTCCTGTGCTTCGAAACGATCGACACGTGGAAATATGCGTCCTTCAGATCTATGGAGGTGAACCAGTCTCCCTGGTGAACACACTCCAACACTTGTTTGATCGTGAGCATGTGAAACCGCCTCTCCATGATCGACTTGTTGAACAGAGACAGGTCGAGGATGGGTCTCACTCCTCCCGTTTTTTTCGGGACCAGGAAATAACGGGAGTAAAAACCCTGTGTCTCCTCTCCCTGGGGAACTTTGGAAATTGCATTTTTCCTCAAAAGTTCCCGTAGCTCTAACTGAAGAGCGAGACAATGTTCCTGAGATGACAGGATTGTTTCCACTATCCCGTTGAATCGCGGCGGGGGGGAAGCAAACTGCAGAGTGTAACCTCGGCTCACAATCCTGTCCATCCATTTGTCCATCAAACATACGCGCTGCCACTCTGAGTAATGCTCTGAGAGGGGGCGCGCACTTGCTTGGTGCTCTGTGGTTGTCATGGTGACGAGCCAAGCCAGAGCCCTGACCGCCGTTGTTCGCATCGGAGGACTCTCCGGAACAACCCATGGGGGGCTCACAGCGAAAGGGCTGAGCAGAAGCCCCCGGGGCACACAGGCTCTCAACTGCACTTGCGGTCAGACGCTGACACGGGGAAGACGTGTCGATGTCAGAGAATGGTCGATTAAGATGTCCTTTTATTATACAAGGCTCCTGAACGCATCTCTTATGTGCAGTCAAACCCTCGCTCCTCGAGAGAGGAGGACGGGAGACGCTGAGTGCAGATACAGTTTGTGTGCCGTCCATACGAGGCGTTGAGACGGCGCTCGATGGCTCATGGTCACACTTACTGTTAGCAGAAACATGTGAGGGGGAACACTCTGTCTTTGTAACAGAGGAGATGTACTGACTTAATGTCGTGAGTCTGTGCCGTGGATCAACGGACAGCTCACACAGTGTGGGGAATGTGTGTGAAACAGTGGCCGCAGAGCCAGCGGACTCAGGGGCAGACTGTTTAGAGGATTTGTTCTTCTGGGGAACATTTTTTTGTTTTATTACAAAACTCCCCTTGAACTCGACACACATATTCCCCCCCGAATGTCAGAATCTCTTCCCCTGTTTCCTGGGGGGTTCCTCCGGTGGGTTGGACCAGGTACAGGCCGGGCGCCGATTCTTCCACCGAGGATTCTGTCGTTCAGCTGGCGGGCCCGCCCGAGGAGGAGGAGGTGGGGGCTGGGCAGTCGAAGCAGGGGGGCGAGATGCTGACGCCACGGCTGTGGCGGGGCGTCTTGACCGCTGGTAAGAAGGAGCCCGGTGGTCTCGCCGGGGATCCTGTGGACGAGAAACTCGAGACAGGTGTCTCCGGAACCTGTCGGCCTCATCTGCTGTTTTCTGCATCTCTTCGAGCGCCGTCTGCAGCCGAGGCCCGAAGAGTCCGTCCGGACTAATCGGCGCCTCCAGGAGGTCCTTCCTCAGCCCCTCCGGGAGGTTGGAGCGCTCCAGCCAGACACCTCGATGAACGAGCGTCTGCCATGATGAGATGCGGGAACCCGCCACCGCGATGGACGCACCCAAGGTCTGGAGCATGCGGGTGGCCTCGGTCAGATCCTCCGCTCTATCAGCCAGGAGGTGTGGCTCTAGAGACATGGAGTGTAACCAGTGGGACAGTAACACTACATTGTTAGCTGCTGCCACTGTCTGGACGGCGCACTGGTGTGAGCGGTCCGCCAGTCTCGTCATCGTCTGGCCCGAGCGGATTCACCTTCACGCCGAAGACAGCGGCCAAGCTCGGCTCTAAAGGAGGCACAGGTGGGAACCCATCCTGGGAAATCCCCGCCACTCTTGTGAAGGGGGTGTAAGAGAGGACCGGGGACTTCAATTTCCCAGGCTCCTCCGCTGATCGGGCCATGTAATCCTGGAACCCCGGGAAACAAGACCAGCACGCGTCCTGCCGGGGCCGACGTGCCGGTGCGACGACACCGATGAGGTTATCTGGCGTAGGCGCGACCTGCGGAAATGGCACCGACAGCTGCCTGGAAGTCGCCGCCTTCTCAATCATTGCTGGCATCAGCTGCACGAGGGCACCAATGCCCGAAGGCTGAGCGGACACCGGAGTGTCTGTGTAGTCCGACCCCTCGGTCCCGAGGGGGGAACCTACGGGAGGATAATGCTCTTCAGCTCCGGGAGCGGAGTCGGCTGACTCCGGTCCACGATCATTATTAAAAAAGTCGATGGCTTCGTCCAGCCTAAAAGCGCGCTGCGAGGCGAACCCTTCGCCGTCCATCTCAGCGTAAGCCTCAGCTCGTCTGCGTCTCTCTGACTCCTCGAGGAGTTTGCAGAAGGCGCAGTTAGCTCCGGGGGTGAGCGCCCGACCGGCGTGTTCCGGGCCGAGGCAGGACTCGCAGCGCGGGTGGAGGTCATCGGACATTATGTACCCGGTTCGGCATTCCGGGCACAGGCGAATGTTGGAAGTAGTGTGCTGCTTCATGGCTGAAGAAAAATGGGAAGCGAGCGGCCGGTCTCACCCCAATTTATGCAGGTGAGACCGGGGCGGGGCCCACCGTTGGTGGGCGTGGACTAAAGTTTTCAGTGCTGCGCATGCGCGCGAGGGATGAACCCACTGGCGATAGCCTTAAAGGGCGAAGCCTATACGATATAGAACAACGGCGGTCAGGGCTCTGGCTTGGCTCGTCACCATGACAACCACAGAGCACCAAGCAAGTGCGCGCCCCCTCTCAGAGCATTACTCAGAGTGGCAGCGCGTATGTTTGATGGACAAATGGATGGACAGGATTGTGAGCCGAGGTTACACTCTGCAGTTTGCTCCCCCCCCCCCCCCCCCGCGATTCAACGGGATAGTGGAAACAATCCTGTCATCTCAGGAACATTGTCTCGCTCTTCAGTTAGAGCTACAGGAACTTTTGAGGAAAAATGCAATTTCCAAAGTTCCCCAGGGAGAGGAGACACAGGGTTTTTACTCCCGTTATTTCCTGGTCCGAAAAAAACGGGAGGGGTGAGACCCATCCTCGACCTGTCTCTGTTCAACAAGTCGATCATGGAGAGGCGGTTTCACATGCTCACGATCAAACAAGTGTTGGAGTGTGTTCACCAGGGAGACTGGTTCACCTCCATAGATCTGAAGGACGCATATTTCCACGAGTCGATCGTTTCGAAGCACAGGAGATATCTGCGCTTCTCATTCCAGGGGATACAGTATCAGTACAACCGCCTGCCGTTCGGTTACTCCCTGGCTCCTCGCACTTTCTCCAAGTGTGTGGAGACGGCGCTGGAGCCGTTACACAGGACAGGGATGAGAGTGCTATTCTACCTGGACGACCTGCTATTATTAGCTCGCTCCAGGGAGGAAGCTGCGCTACAGACAAAAACACTGGTGTGTCATTTGTCGAGCCTGGGCTTCACAATCAACTGGAAGAAAAGCTCCGCTCTCCCCGCCCAGTTCGTGACGTATCTGGGGGTGGAGTTAGACTCCGTCAGCATGAGAGCGCGGCTCTCACAGCAGCGATCAGAGGCTTTGACAGCTCTTCTTCGGCGCGTCACACCCCCCAATGTTGTGACAGTTCTCTCTGTCATGCGCCTGCTGGGCATGATGTCAGCAGCTCACGTGGTAGTGCCCCTGGGTCTGTTACACATGAGACGTCTGCAGAGATGGTTCATTCGTCTGCACGTCGATCCTGTGCGTCAGCGAAGAAGCATGGTTGCCGTTCCTCCCTCAGTGAACGCAGATCTAATCCACTGGAAGAATCCCCGCACACTGTCAGCGGGAGTGCCGCTGGGCAGAGCTGCATCACACATTTCAGTGTTCACAGACGCATCTCTCTCGGGATGGGGGGGAACGTGTCTGTCACAAGTGGTGGGAGGACAGTGGCCAGCCCACATGTCTCTCCACATCAACGCACTGGAGCTCCTCACGGTGTGGAAAGTACTCCAGCTTTTTGCGCCACTGTTGCGGGATCAACACATCCTGGTCCGCACAGACAACAAGGCGACAGCAGCCTACATAAATCGCCAAGGAGGAGTGCGCTCCGCGCAGCTGCTGAACATAGCGAGGCGGCTGCTGCTGTGGACACACACACACTTCCTGTCAGTCAGGGCAGTGTATATTCCCGGTGTTTTGAACACGGGAGCGGACATCATGTCAAGGGGAGGTCCTCGACATGGGGATTGGAGCCTTCATCCCGAACTGGTGATTCAGATTTGGAACAGCTTCGGCAAAGCAGAGGTGGATCTGTTCGCCTCTCGCGGAAACGCACAGTGCGCTCTGTGGTTTTCTCTGAGCGTGCGGGAGCGTGCGGGACAATCCACCGCTGGGAGTGGACGCGTTAGCGCAACAATGATGGCGCCACGAACGGCTGCCACGGTGTGTTGGTGCGCACTTCTGTGTTTGTTTTTAGTATTTAATTCTGTTAATTGCGACCCAACTCGGATTACTTTCACGATGGACGAGCTTCTTAACATCAGGGACACAACACCATCTGATTTATGTCCCAACTTTCTCGCATCTTCCGTGGATTTAGTTGATTTACTGGTCAAAGGTGCGGTGCTCCTCGGCCACGCAGCGAGACTGAGGCGGAGACGGAGAGGAAAGCGCGCTGGGGCTCTGGTGCGCTTCAGGGAGAGAGGATTTCGCTCATCACTCCCGTGCATTCTCCTCTCTAATGTCCGCTCGCTGTGCAATAAGATGGACGAACTGCGCCTTCTCATCCGGACAAATAGAGACTTCTCCCTCTCTTCTGTATTCTGTTTTACTGAATCGTGGCTGACCGAAGCCACACCGGACTCCGCCGCACAGCTGACCGGCTTTCAGCTGTTACGCGCGGACCGCGACCCGATCCTCTCACGCAAGGCAAAAGGCGGAGGGATTTGTTTTTATATAAACCAGGGCTGGTGCAGCGACGTGAAAGTCATTTTACAGTCCTGTTCTCCGGACCTGGAAACTTTTTTCATCACCTGCAGACCGTTCTACTCTCCCCGGGAATTCACCTCTTTCATCCTGGCTGGAGTCTACATCCCCCCGCAAGCTGACGTGCGCGAGGCTCAACGACAACTCGCTGAGCAGATACTGGGAGTGGAGAGAAGGAGAGAGAACACATATTCCCCCGTTATTGTCCTTGGGGACTTTAATAAGGGGAACTTATCTCAGGAGCTCCCAAAATATAAACAGTTAATTAAATGCCCGACCAGGGGGGAGAACACCCTGGATCACTGCTACAGCACCATCAGCAAGGCTTATCATGCAGTCTCCCGCGCTGCCCTGGGTCTGTCCGACCACGCTCTCATTCACCTGATCCCGGCTTACAGACAGAAACTCAAGATTTCTAAACCTGCTGTGCTGAGATCAAAGAACTGGAGCAGCAGAGAAGCTGTGGAGGAGCTGCGTGACTGCCTTGAAAACACAGACTGGGACATTTTTAGAACTGCCACTTACAGCCTGGACGAATATACAGATGCTGTGACGTCCTACATCAGCTTCTGTGAAGACCGATGTATTCCAACACGCACCAGGGTGTGTTATAACAACGACAAGCCCTGGTTCACAGCAAAACTCAAACAGCTTCGTTTGGAGAAAGAGGTGGCCTTCAAGAGTGGGGACATGGATAGGTTCAGACTAATTAAATACTCGTTTGGCAAGGAGATTAAGGAGGCCAAACGACTGTATTCAAAGAAGCTGGAACAACAGTTTGCAGCCAACGACTCCTCGTCAGTCTGGAAAGGCCTTCGGGTGATCACCGGCTGCAAGACCAAATCCCCCCACTCTGTGGAAGACTTGAGACTTGCCAACGATCTGAATGACTTTTATTGTAGATTCGATAGACCCTCTCAAACCCCCCCCGCATCTATCACACCTCTTCGCCCCAGCCTGGACAAAGACACTAGCCCCCCCCACAAAATGGCCCCAGACTGCCCCATCACCTCCATCCCCCCCTTCACACCTCTCTCAATTCAGGAGAGAGATGTAAATAAGCTCCTGAAGAAACTGAACCCCCGCAAGGCAGCTGGACCAGACGCTGTCTCCCCCTCTACACTGAGGCACTGTGCGGATCAGCTTTCTCCATTGTTCACGGACATTTTCAACACCTCACTGGCTGAATGTGTTGTACCCGCCTGCCTGAAAACATCCACCATCATCCCCGTTCCCAAGAAGCAGAGGATCACAGGCCTTAATGACTACAGACCAGTCGCCCTGACCTCTGTAGTAATGAAGACCTTCGAGCGACTCGTGCTGACCCACCTCAAAACTATAACCAACCACCTCCTCGACCCGCTGCAGTTTGCCTACAGAGCCAACAGGTCCGTAGACGATGCAGTCAACATGGGACTCCACTTCATCCTCCAGCACCTCGACTCCCCCAGCACCTACGCCAGGATCTTGTTTGTGGACTTCAGCTCCGCATTCAACACCATCTCTCCAGCTCTTCTCCGGGACAAGCTGACCCAGCTGAGCGTGCCTGACCCCACCTGCAGGTGGATCACCAACTTCCTGACCGACAGGAAGCAGCGCGTGAGGCTGGGGAAGCTTGTCTCTGACACCCGGACCATCAGCACTGGAGCCCCTCAAGGTTGTGTGCTCTCTCCTCTCCTCTTCTCCCTCTACACCAACAACTGCACCTCCAGCCATCCCTCTGTCAAACTCCTGAAGTTTGCCGACGACACCACCCTTATTGGATTAATTTCCAATGGGGACGAGGCCGCCTACAGAGAGGAAGTTAACAGCCTGGCTTCCTGGTGCAGCCAGAACCACCTGGAGCTGAACGCTTCAAAAACTGTAGAGATGGTGGCAGACTTCAGGAGGAGCCCAGCCCAAACCGCCCCCCTCACCATGTGCGACTCCCCAGTTAAAACAGTGGAGTCATTCAGATTCCTGGGGACGATCATAGCACAGGACCTGAGGTGGACGGAGAACATCACCTCCATCACCAAGAAGGCCCAGCAGAGGATGTTCTTCCTGCGGCAACTGAGGAAATTCAGCATGCCGCGGAAAGTGATGGTTGAGTTCTACACAGCCATCATTGAGTCCATCCTCACCTCATCCATCACCGTTTGGTTCGCTGCCTCCACTGCCAAGGACAAGGGCAGACTGCAGCGGATCATTCGGTCAGCTGAGAAGGTCATCGGCTGTGACCTGCCGGCTCTCCTAGACCTGTTCCACTCCAGGACCAGAAAGAGAGCAGGCAAGATCATCGCTGATCCTTCCCATCCCGGTCACCACCTGTTCCAGAGACTTCCATCTGGGAAAAGGTTCCGGGCCGTCAGGACTAAAACCTCGCGTCACCTGAACAGCTTTTTCCCCATGGCAGTGGGGCTCACAAACAAGCCCCCCCCATCACACTGACTCTGCTGACCCCCCCCCCCCCCACCCTCGCACATAATTTATAACACTACATTATTGGCACTACCACCAATCTTTGCACCTTAAAACCGCACAAAACACATTTACTGTATATATTATTTTTTCGATATTGTTGTTTTTTATATTGATGTTTATATTGCTCTATATTGTTGTTTTTATATTGTTGTTTGTAAAGTGCACCAACCACACCAAGGCAATTTCCTGTATGTGAAAATATACAAGGCAATAAAAAGAATTCTGATTCTGATTCTGATTCTGATCGGCCGTGGCCCAGGACGCTTCTTTACGCGTTTCCACCGGGGCCATTGATCCCACGGTTCTTGGATCGTGTACGGGAGGAACGGCTGTCAGCCATCCTCGTGGCTCCGGAGCGCACAGGCGCGTCATGGTTTCCATGTCTGCAACGGCTGATATCAGGGTTGCCATGGGAGATTCCGTGGCGCGGAGACGCTCTCTCTCAGGCAGGAGGAGCGATCAGGAATTACCCGATGATAGGTCAGCGTCTGTGGGCCTGGCCGCTGAACGGGAACATTTAGAGAGGCAGGGTCTCTCTCAAGATGTTGTGCGCACTATCCAGGGCGCCAGGGCCGCCTCAACCAGAGCTTCATACACATCCAAATGGAGCGCTTTTCAGCGTTGGTGTGTAGACAGGAGTCTGGATCCCACGGTGTGTCCCCTGCCTCAGGTGTTGTCATTCCTCCAGCTTTTGATGGATAGGAATTTGGCTTTCAGCACGGTGAAGACATACGCTGCTGCTATTTCTTCCTGTCATGAGGGGTTCGGTGGCAGAACAGTGTTCAGTCATCCTCTGACAAAGCGTTTCCTGAGGGGAGTAAGAAGAGACAGGCCAGTGTCACGTTCCTTTGCCCCTCAGTGGGATTTAGCACTGGTTTTACGTGCTTTGGTGAAAGCTCCATTTGAACCATTGGAGCAAATTCCACTTAAATTGTTGTCAGTCAAAACAGCTTTGTTGTTGGCTTTGACGTCTGCAAAGAGGGTTAGTGATTTATCTGCTCTCTCTGTGGCACCTTCATGTCTTCGGATCCAAGGAGATGGCAGCTCGGCTATTCTACGCCCTAATCCTGCTTTTACACCTAAAAGCATCACGAGCTCTTTCCGATCCAGGGTGATCACTTTGGAGGGGTTTTTCCCACCCCCTCACAATTCAGAGGAAGAGGAAACTTCCCATCTTCTCTGTCCTGTGCGCGCACTGGCATGTTATGTTGCGCGCACGGCCCCGGTGCGACGTTCTCAGCGTCTGTTTGTGCATTACAGGGAGCATTCTCAAGGGCTCCCTCTGTCGGCACAGCGCCTGTCTCACTGGCTTTGTGAGGCCGTTTCACAGGCTTACATTTCATCGGGCATGGACCCCCCACAGAGCATCAGAGCACATTCCACCAGAGGAATTTCTTCCTCGGCGGCTTTGCATGGAGGAATGACGGTAGAAGATATCTGCACTGCAGCTTCCTGGTCTTCTCCCTGTTCCTTCATCCGCTTTTATCTGCGGGATGTTTCCCGTTTCTCCATGACTCACTCTGTACTGAGTGTTTTGTCAGAGTGATAGATTATTGGATGCCTCTGTATGACGTTCTCCCTTCCATCTTTGGAGATGGGGAGAGACGTTTGATTTCTACTCTGTATTTGCTGGACTGTTACAGTGCGTAACTTTCGTCTGCCACGTCTTACAGCAGTATTCTTTCCTGACCATTCCGTATTGGAATATTTTACATTATTCCATCACAACGTCTGGAATGGTTGATGGTTATTAGGCAGATGTGTTTATGCTTGTGGTACTGTACAGACCCAGTGAGGCATGGACAACATCGAGCTTCGCCTTTAACCCACTAGCGATAGTCTTAAAGGGCGAAGCCTATACGATATAGAACGTTAGTTACGTATTGTAACTCTAGATTCTATGAGTATAGGCGCAGCCCTTTAAGTCTTGGGCCTCACTGGTTTTCCTCTATGGCTGAAGAAAAAGCTATTAGTAGGGAAGCGAGCGGCCGGTCTCACCCCAATTTATGCAGGTGAGACCGGGGCGGGGCCCACCGTTGGTGGGCGTGGACTAAAGTTTTCAGTGCTGCGCATGCGCGCGAGGGATAAACCCACTAGCGATAGCCTTAAAGGGCTGCGCCTATACTCATAGAATCTAGAGTTACAATACGTAACTAACGTTTTGCCTCTGCCAGACATATTGGATGTAGATCGTTTCCTAAGACACGTCAAGAGAAACTGTGGTGAAAAGCTTGATCACTCCCCTATCTATACGCGGATCGAGCGGGACGGTTCATGCCAGACCAACCAGAATAGAAGCCTCCAGCAGAGCAGCGGGGGATGGCCGACCCCTTTGTCGAACAAAGAGTACCCTAGGAGGAGCCTATCCCCGATCTGAAGCAGCGTCACCATTTCAGGGCTGGCTCCGCAGTTTAAAAGCAGAGTGTCTCTCTACCGCTTCACTCTTTCTCCCGATCGCAGAGAAAAGCCACACAATGGCAAGAACCAAGCAGACCGCCCGTAAATCCACCGGAGGCAAAGCCCCCAGGAAGCAGCTGGCCACCAAGGCTGCGCGTAAGAGCGCCCCGGCCACCGGCGGCGTGAAGAAGCCTCACCGTTACAGGCCCGGTACCGTGGCTCTGAGAGAGATCCGTCGCTACCAGAAATCGACGGAGCTGCTGATCCGCAAGCTGCCCTTCCAGCGCCTGGTGAGAGAAATCGCTCAGGACTTCAAGACCGACCTGCGCTTCCAGAGCTCCGCTGTCATGGCTCTGCAGGAGGCCAGCGAAGCCTACCTGGTCGGCCTCTTTGAGGACACCAATCTGTGCGCCATCCACGCCAAGAGGGTTACCATCATGCCCAAGGACATCCAGCTGGCCCGCCGCATCCGCGGAGAGAGAGCTTAAACTGCTGCTGCTCCACTGACCATAACAAAGGCTCTTTTAAGAGCCACTTCACTGCACTTAAGACAAAAGTTCTCCTCTGCTCTGCTTGTTATAGACTGTCAATACATAAAACACACTAAATTAATTGACTGCAGAGTTTAAAGTATATATCACTACCATTGAAGTATTAAATAAATTACACTCTGTAAATTAACTACAGTTTATTACAATAAATATTTTGACAGGTTTAATAATTCATTCTTTTTTATTTGTTTTACAACATTAACTGAAAACTTTCGTAAGAAAGGTTTCAGTAAAATATTTGTTACATTAGTAGCTCTGCAAAGAATACACATTGGAAAGTATGCAAGCTAAGACTTCAGCAGTAGCCGAGGCTCCTGCTGAAGTTGAGCCAGACTTCCTATCAGAGCCGTGGATGTGTCATGCTGAGGATGCTGTAAAGTCATTCTAGAGTTAGGACTCAATTTGATATCCATGTTTAAACAGTACATTTTACGCAACATTCACTTCAAGCTAGAATCAAATTAATATTGTGGCACATTTCTCTCATTTATTACAAAAAGTCAACAGGTTGTATCATTTATTTTGTAGAATATGTTTATGCTTTAGTGATATTTGCATTTTCTCTGCTGTCTGATTTAGTAAATACAAACTTTGGCTATTCACATTAACACTAGGATACATAATTATGTATATTATTCGAATCATTACTTGTGAAAAATAATCAGTAAAACTATTTGTCTCATGAGTGAGATATCTTTCAACCTGTCCATATTTTACCCATTGATCATTAAGTTACGAGATACATTTATTGTCCCACAGACATGTTTTCTGCAATGATCCATCTTGTGTACACAGGAGGACACACAGAGGTCTTACTTTGCATACTTTCCTATGTGTATTCTTTTCAGAGCTACTAATGTAACAAATATTTTTCACTGTAAACTATGTCATGTAGTATTGTGAAATACTAACAACTGTTTGCTGTTAGTCAATGTTGTAAAACTAAAATGCAGTTAAATGTTTATACCTGTGCAACTACTCCTTGTGCTGTACTGTAGTTACTTTACAGAAAGTAGTTTATTTAATGCTTGAATGGTATTGCTAGGTACTTTAAACTCTGCAGTCAATTCTTAAGTGTATTATATGTATTAACAGTCTTCAACCAGCAGAGCAACTAAGGACTTTTGTCTTCAGTGCAGTAACGTGGCTCTTAAAAGACATCACCTGGAAAAACCCTCTACTCCCTGTTAATAAATTAACTTTCCCTCTGTTGGTGTTGCAGTGTCTGATGACAGTTCATCAATACTTTAGTTTAATAACAGCCACTGATCAAGTTGATGCAGCTACAGAGCTCATTTCTATGACTCAAACAAGCAGCTGCAATAAAACAGGAGAAGCTGAGCTCCTGGAAAACAAAGCTTCGGAAAGAACATGGAGGAGAGTTCTTCTGGTAGTGGACTTTACTCAGGTTCACATCATTTGGAGAGCAGCTCTATCTGTTGGCTGCCTGAGGTTACTACAGCACAGTATGGTTACATGAAAAAGTTGGTATATGAAGTAATGACGATATCGCTGAACACCATGTTACATAATGCATGTGTGTAAGTAGTGGTAGGCTACTCCTTCACAGAGTCTAAAGCTATGTTTTATAATATTTGATGTTTTGATATTTACTAACTTCTTACTGTTATAATTTTAAGAAAGACATCTAATATTGTTCAATCTATCTTGACTCCCTGTAGTTAAGAACTCTGTCTCTACATATTTAGTGAAAGTGGTGATGAATGATGAGGAAACAGCTCTTTCAGGATAGACGTGTGTGGCTCTTAAAAGAGCCTTTTACCAGGATGGACATGTTTCACAGTGAGGACAGCTCACTTCTTCTTGGCTGCTGTCTTCTTCGCTTTGGGTTTGGCGACCTTCTTCGCGGGGGACTTCTTGGCAGCAGGCGCCTTCTTCACCTCCTTTTTGGGGCTCTTCGCCACTTTTTTGGGGCTCTTCGCCACCTTCTTGGGGCTCTTGGTGGGCGTCTTGGCCGCTGCTGGTTTCGTCACCTTCTTCGGGGACTTTTTAGCGGCTGCTGGCTTCTTGGCTGCCGCCGACTTGGGCTTTTTAGCCACTGCGGGTTTCTTTGCGGCGGGCTTCTTCGCTTTCGGAGCGGCCTTCTTCACCGGCTTCTGGACCTTGGTCTCCACCTTCTTGCTCATCTTGAACGAACCGGTGGCCCCGGTTCCCTTGGTCTGGACTAGGGTCCCGCTGACCACCAGCTTCTTGATGGTGGTGTTCACGCGGGAATTGTTCTTCTCCACATCGTAGCCGCCGGCAGCCAGAGCCTTCTTGAGGGCGGACACTGACGCGCCACTGCGCTCCTTGGACGCGGACACGGCCTTCACGATGAGCTCACTGACGCTGGGGCCGGCGGTCTTCGGTTTCACGACCTTCTTCTTGGCCGCTTTAACCTTGGCGGCGGGTGGAGCGGGAGCTGGAGCGGCTTCTGCCATCTTTCTCTTTGCGTATAGATCAACGACGAACTATCGGAGTGAATTACCGGACTGATGAAGAGTCCCGATCGGGAGGCGGTACTTGAACACACCATGAGAACCGTAGAGACTCAGTCGAGCCGTGGCTCCCGTGTGCAGTGTGAACGCCGAGACACTTGTGTTTTCTCTTCACTGATAAACGAGTGAAAACTCAGTGGGTGAGTGGAGCTGGAGGCTGACAGTGAGGAAGCAGGTAGCGGACTTATTTGTCTTCATATTGAAGTCATGAAGAGCTCTGATGCTCTCTGCATTTGGTCGGTGGAGCCTCCAAACACGACCCGTTCACCGCGGTGAGCAGCGCTGCTCAGCGGCTTTTCCCACTAGGTTCTCTCCTAAAATGAGTTCAAAAGCACCACAGCTCCACCAAAACCCGTTTCCTAGCTGCTCCACATGTTCGTTCAGAGACACCGAGTGAAAACAAGCACCTGCTGAGGATCTCTTTTTAATAAAATCAAGTAATTGTGCAGGCAGTAAACACACCGCTGATGGCCGAGGCTCCTGGTGAAGTTGAGCCAGACATCCTATCAGAGCCGTGAACGTTTCATGCTGAGGATGCTGGAGAGTCAGTAGCGGACCAGTTCATATCCATGTTGAATTTGTCAATATTCACTTCAAGCAATGATTAAATTAATATTGTGGCACATTTCTCTCATTTAATACCAAAAGTCAACAGGCTACATCATTTATTTTCCAGAAAATGCTTAAGCTGTAATTGAATTTGAGAATTTCTCTACTTAGTAAATACTAACTTTTGCTCATCATATTAACACTGGGATAACTGTTTCTGTATGTTATGATCATTATTATTTTTGTAAAAAGATTATTTACACATGACAAACGTTTCTGAAAACGATTTGACCCGTGTGTGAGAAATCTCTGTTAACCTGTCATTATGTTTTACCTATTGATCAATAAATCAAGTCTTCTCAGATATTAATGGCCAATAACACAATCATATTACAAAATAAGGCCTTAGTGTCAACAAACACTGTGTTTATCACGAATGTACACACGTGTGCAGTATGTGAAAGTGTTTGTGTAAATTGTAGCATGTAAACATGTAATTTTAACCATTCAAACAGACTTTATTTACATATTACTTTATATAAAAACACTATAACACATAATACTTTAAATGCTAAGACTGATTTAAAAAAAAAAAAACACCCCCCACCCCTTCACTCACCCCCATCCAAGCTCATGGCATAACACAAATAACAGTGTTGTTTTTGATCTCATAGTTTTTAACTCATGAATCAAAGGTACGAAAGCAAAGACAAATTTGAGAGATGTTCACTCTGCCCAGAAATTTGTTGAGCTTGTTAAGACTGAAATCTATATTATCCATTTGTGCGTGTCTGTGAAGCTGGCAATGAAAGTCAACTTTAAACAAAAAGCAGTTTGTTAGACGGGGGTGGGGGTAGGGGCAGTTTGGGAAGGATATGTGGGAAATATGTAGCCCTCACATGGTGACTTTTAGTAACCTTTGCTGCTTGGTGTTAATCTGGAAGCTGGTTCAAATGTGTGTGTGTCACATCGCTGTTCAAACTTGCAGCTGTCTGATAATGCCTGCTGTGAGAACTTTGAATTTGTGACATTCATTACGCTGTACTTTAACTTGTTCTCATACTTAACTTTTTATATTAAAGCATACCTCCCTTAGCTTCCACACAGAGTTCATGCAGCTGGCCCAGCTTCAGGAGGGCAGATGGGTAAGGCGTTGTTTTGTCTGGAGATGGTGCATGCTTACTGAAGACTCACAAGGTGTCATCTTAATAAATACTTGTTGAAATTAGACCAAACCGGCTCTTCTCATATTCGGGACAAACAAACACGTTGACAAGCTCCCCGTCGTTGTGGACGGACAGGTACAGTTTGCGGGGGATGAAAATACAATGTTAAGGAGGCCCCCACAAAGCCATGAGCATTTTATCCAATGTCCATATCTGCACATGAAACCAGATGAATATAGTTAAACAGAATCCAGCAGAATGTCAGGTTGTAATCAACAACACTTTCAAGCATACATGAGGTGCTTTTAAAACTAGTCAGTATCCAATGATGCCAAATGATAGGTGAACATAGTCACACTATCAGCCCGGACTTATGATAAATGTTCATGTCCATAACACTGTCAAAAACCGTTCCACACAAGCATCAAATGCTTACACTGCTGGACACTGCACTAACACGTTTGTTGGGGGTTGTGTTTTGGATAAAAAGCTATTTAAGTAGTCAACAAATAAACAAACCATACTTGGATAAATACTTGGCCACCGAGGTTACAATTTTTATTCTAATAATGTTATGGAGGGTTTTAATAGCTTGGGTCAAAAGGACTCAAAGGATAAACTATTTAAATTTGAGGATAACAGGAGGGCTAAGGGAGAAATCGTGAGCTGAGTCTTTGTGTGACCACTGTTTTTCATTCAAAGTGTCTCGATATTCATACATTGACTAAGTACTTCCACAATCAGTACTAATGCTACTCTTATTTTAAACCAAGCCTTTTTCACAGGCACTATTCCTACCTGATGGAAACGTGCTACAGTCCTACTGCTACACAAAACTGATAAAGTGTCAGACTTTAATATCTACCGTCCTACATCCAAACCTGTGGAGGCGCCAGCGCACCATAGACTTAATTATCAGCGGCAATGATGATCCACAGAGGAAGAAGACGGCTGCCTCTGTCTTCTACCAGGTCCTCAGTCAGGCCATGAATAGCTGTGGTTCCCGCGAAGCACTCCATTCACTAAATCTCATCCTACTAAAGAAAGATGTCTGGACGAGGAAAGGGAGGGAAAGGGCTCGGTAAAGGAGGCGCAAAGCGTCACCGCAAAGTTCTCCGTGATAACATCCAGGGAATTACCAAGCCCGCCATCCGCCGCCTGGCTCGCCGTGGCGGAGTGAAGCGTATCTCCGGTCTGATCTACGAGGAGACTCGCGGCGTGTTGAAGGTTTTCCTAGAGAACGTGATCCGCGATGCTGTCACCTACACCGAGCACGCCAAGAGGAAGACCGTCACCGCCATGGACGTGGTGTATGCTCTGAAGAGACAGGGCCGCACTCTGTACGGCTTCGGCGGATAAACTCACTTTCCAACAGCTCAACAACACAACGGCTCTTTTAAGAGCCACACACCGAGTCAATGAGAGCTCACATCCTCTGCTCAACACATCAGCCGTTTTCAGAGAATATGTCCTAAAATGTAAAGATATCGTAGTTATGTTATATCAAAACATCAAATAGTATAATTATTAATCAGTCTCATTTGGTCTTTAATATTAAAATATATACGTGACATTTAAAAACAGTTAATATTTATACAGTTTTATTATACTGTTATTTATATATACATATATACTATAGTGACATCAGGCAGCCAACAGATGGAGCTGCTCTCCAGATATGTGAATCAGAACAAGGTCCACTACCAGTTGAACTCTCCTCCATGTCCTGTCAGAAGCTTTGTTTTCCAGTAGCTCAGCTTCTCCTGTTTTATTGATCAGTTGAACACCAAGTTAAGTTTCAGAGTATAATTTAAAAAAACTACATTGTTAAAGTGTCGTTTCAGGACCATGGACAGAGCTGTTTGTTTAGGTGCTGAGCCTCAACAGTTTGTTGCTCTGAATGGATGTTAATGGAGACACTATATCAATACACACTAAAATAAAACACAGCACTTGATCGGTTGTGTAACCAGATGTTACCAGAGAGAAACTTTGTATTATAATTTTGTCCACTGTTCTTCAACAAACTCACTTACCAGGTTGTTCATGGTAACGCTCCTCACATATCACTGTGTTGCTCTGAGCGAGTGAGTGGGGCCCCAGGGCCTTTGTGTGTGTGTGTGCTGTCTGGGATTGCAGCGCCTGCACTTTGAAACACAACGTCTTTTAATGAAAGTCTATCTGAGTGATGTGGGCGACTTCTAACCAGCTGAAATCTCTGTGTACTGTATTAAACAGGTCTTGACGCTGCAGACAATTGGACTACACTATTCAGAGGATGCAGGCAGGACCACGTTTCTATTGAATTTGTCTAATTTAATAGATTTAAAATAATAATGACGATTATAAAAAAAATGTGACAAATTGATCACAATATCTTTTCCTTTCTTATCTTTGGGAGGGCTGTTCCCTATTGGCCAGCTACACCTGTATATGTTCCATGCACAAAGGAGCCGATACCAGTCCTGCTGATGGGTTGATGCTCTTCTACAACACACAACAAACCTTCTTGCTCCTGCACGTTTGGGTGTTCTATACTGGAGGAGCTAGATTATCTCTGCTACCTGATAGGACTTCAGGGACCGCCTCATGCTACAGGTAGTGAAAAGGACACTAGCAGAACACGAAACTTCAGAAGGTTCAGTCGGGAAGGATGAGGAGAGACCCAGACCAAAATCCATGATATTCATTCACAATCACTTGGGCTTCCTAAATGGACAGATTGATGAACCTGAAGTCGAACTGACTTGGTGTTTTACTGTGACCATTAAGTGTTCCCTTATCATTTAGAGCTGTGCATTTATCAGGTTGCTTTGGTTCAGATTGTTTTAAATGATATGTATGTGATACTAACATGAATCATAATAAGTTTCAGACATCTTGCATATCTTAACCCCCCAAATGTTCCCGTTGAGAATACAACACTTCAACCTCTGTCCGCAGCAGAATAATAGACTCATGAATATGGAGACACTCCCACGTGCTGTTACACTGGCGCTCCACATTCAGCCAATGACAGAGAGGGAACGGCACATAATGATTTGCATGTGATGTGTTCAAATACAGCCTGGCTACCAACGTCTGTATTCATTTGAACGGAAAAAAAAACTCGTGACAATGCCTGAAGTAGCGAAGCCCGCGCCCAAGAAGGGCTCCAAGAAAGCGGTGGCGAAGGCTCCCGGTAAGGGCGGAAAGAAGAGGAGAAAGTCCAGGAAGGAGAGCTACGCCATCTACGTCTACAAGGTGCTGAAGCAGGTCCACCCCGACACTGGGATCTCCTCCAAGGCCATGGGCATCATGAACTCCTTCGTGAGCGACATCTTCGAGCGCATCGCCGGTGAGGCCTCTCGTCTGGCTCATTACAACAAGCGCTCCACCATCACCTCCAGGGAGATTCAGACCGCCGTCCGCCTGCTGCTGCCCGGGGAGCTGGCTAAACACGCCGTGTCTGAGGGCACCAAGGCCGTGACCAAGTACACCAGCTCCAAGTAAACCACTCTGCGGAGACATCAAACCAACGGCTCTTTTAAGAGCCACACACTTTCTCTATGGAGACAAACTGTCCTCACTCTAATGACATGTCCATCAATATGTAAACAGACACTCTTAACTTATGTAACTGTGGTCAATAAAATTGAAAAGAATAATCCTGTTGAATACATAAACACCATGCATATCTTCTACAATTGAAATTAATTGTTTTTAAATCCAATTGCAGTTTTCTACTGCAGGACGTGTTGTCCTCTTTCTCAAATCGGTGATCTGTAATTCATGAGGTGTTGTTTTTTCCCCTGGTGGTGATAATTGTATTTGTAAAGAAGCTCATGAAATCATTGCTCCTCAGGTTCACAGGGATAGATGTATTGTTTGATCAATGACTGCTATTTCTCAGTGCTTTCTTATCATATATATATTGGGATATCTTCCATGGCTAGGTGAATACAATTTTGGTTGTTGGAATGCCACATCCTCTCCAGCTGCTGTGATATCAGTTTTAAAACAGGTCTGTGATTACTAAACCATGGAGCTAATCTCCTGAGGGTAACTTACGTGTTGTTACCGACACATGACTGACTTTAGGGTCAAAGGCAAACATTATTTAAAGTCGTTTACAGTATTATCAAGCTTGACAAATATACCTTTTTTGCTTACTACTCTGTTTATATTGAGCAACATTGAGTGAAATCTGTGGTCAAACCAATATACATGTCTCCCTTAGCCATCCTGTTATCCTCAAATTGAAATACTTATAATTCTAAATAAATTATAATAGAAAATTGTAACTTAAGTGTACATTTCAAGTGGGTTTTTTTTATGATGTACTACATGATTAAAGTATTGTTGAATGATTCAAATAACATGTTTACATGCTACTATTTACCCACAGCAATGTACACAAACACTTGTGTACATTATGCATACACAGTGTGTTTGTTGACACTAAAGCCTTAGTTTGTAATATGAATGAGTTATTGTCTATACAAGTCTGAGAATATTTGATCTTGATCAGTGGGCAGCCATGCTCTGTGTGTCCTCCTGTGTACACCAGATGGGTCATAGCAGAAAACAAATACCCCCCCTTGCATGTTGTGTGTTTTTGCATGTGTGTGGAACAATAAATGTATCTCGTATCTTATTGATCAATGGGTAAAATATGGACAGGTTGAAAGATATCTCACTCATGAGACAAACAGTTCTACTGATTATTTTAAACAAGTAATGATTCGAATAATATACATAAACATGTATCCTAGTGTTAATGTGAAGAGCCGAAGTTTGTATTTACTAAATCAGACAGTAGAGAAAATGCAAATATCACTAAAGCATAAACATATTCTACAAATTAAATGATACAACCGGATGACTTTTTGTAATAAATGAGATTGATTAATATTAATTTGATTCTAGCTTGAAGTGAATGTTGCATAAAATGTACTATTTAAACATGGATATCAAATTGAGTCCTAACTCTAGAATGACTCTCCAGCATCCTCAGCATTACTCATCCACGGCTCTGATAGGAAGTCGGGCTCAACTTCAGCAGGAGCCTCGGCTACTGCTGAAGTCTTAGCTTGCATACTTTCCGATGTGTATTCTTTGCAGAGCTACTAATGTAACATATTTTACTGTAACCTTTCTTACGAAAGTTTTCAGTTAATGTTGTAAAACAAAACAAAAGGATGAATGATTAAACCTGTAAAAATATTTCTTGTAATAAACTGTAGTTAATTTACAATGTGTAATTATGTAACACTTCAATGGTAGTGATATATACTTTAAACTCTGCAGTCAATTAATTTGATGTGTTTTATGTATTGACAGTCTATAACAAGCAGGGCAGAGGAGAACTTTTGTCTTAAGTGCAGTGAAGTGGCTCTTAAAAGAGCCTTTGTTATGGTCAGTGGAGCAGCAGCAGTTTAAGCTCTCTCTCCGCGGATGCGGCGGGCCAGCTGGATGTCCTTGGGCATGATGGTAACCCTCTTGGCGTGGATGGCGCACAGATTGGTGTCCTCAAAGAGGCCGACCAGGTAGGCCTCGCTGGCCTCCTGCAGAGCCATGACAGCGGAGCTCTGGAAGCGCAGGTCGGTCTTGAAGTCCTGAGCTATTTCTCTCACCAGGCGCTGGAAGGGCAGCTTGCGGATCAGCAGCTCAGTCGATTTCTGGTAGCGACGGATCTCTCTCAGAGCCACGGTACCGGGCCTGTAACGGTGAGGTTTCTTCACGCCGCCGGTGGCCGGGGCGCTCTTACGCGCAGCCTTGGTGGCCAGCTGCTTCCTAGGGGCTTTGCCTCCGGTGGATTTACGGGCGGTCTGCTTGGTTCTTGCCATTTTGTGGCTTTTCTCTGCGATCGGGAGAAAGAGTGAAGCGGTAGAGAGACACTCTGCTTTTAAACCGCGGAGCCAGCCCTGAAATGGTGACGCTGCTTCAGATCGGTTATAGGCTCCTCCTCGGGTACTCTTTGTTCGACAAAGGGGTCGGCCATCCCCCGCTGCTCTGCTGGAGGCTTCTATTCTGGTTGGTCTGGCATGAACCGTCCCGCTCGATCCGCGGATATATAGCGGAGTGTTCGAGCGTTTCACCACAGTTTCTCTTCACGTGTGTTAGGAAACAAACGACATCCAATATGTCTGGCAGAGGCAAAACCGGGGGAAAGACCAGAGCGAAGGCAAAGACTCGCTCTTCCCGCGCTGGGCTCCAGTTCCCCGTCGGTCGTGTTCACAGGCTGCTGCGTAAAGGCAACTACGCACATCGCGTTGGTGCCGGCGCCCCTGTCTACCTGGCGGCTGTGCTGGAGTACCTCACCGCTGAGATCCTGGAGCTGGCTGGAAACGCCGCCCGCGACAACAAGAAGAGCCGTATCATCCCCCGCCACCTGCAGCTGGCCGTCCGCAACGACGAGGAGCTCAACAAACTCCTGGGCGGAGTGACCATCGCTCAGGGCGGCGTGCTGCCCAACATCCAGGCTGTTCTTCTGCCCAAGAAGACCGAGAAGGCCCCCAAGTCCAAGTAAAGCAAAGCTGCTGGAAACCACCGACACAAAGGCTCTTTTAAGAGCCACACACTCTCCTCTAAAGAGCAAAACTCCTCACACACCAACGTCATTTAGGGATGATTTATGCTTGCACATTAGCCGTCAATACTGGAATGGTTATTATGTGTCAGATGTTAAGAGAGGAATCCAGTGCTCATCTGGAATCTTCATATAAATAATACGTACTTCAAATTTCAATAAGCCTAATGTACATGGATCCACGGCATTAAAGGAACATGCTTTTATCTGTCAAGATGAACAATATAAATGCACAAACGACACAAGTTCATATTTGTCAAATGAAAAGTAATGTGGCTATAACAGATGAAATGATCCCTCAACGTCTGATATGCTGCATGATGCAAATCTTGGGGAAGAGGTAGTGATAATTATTTATTAGAATTATTACTAACTATTATTTACAGAGTAATGTTTTCATAATTAATAACTCTGATAGTTTTAATGAATCTGTAAAATCAGTTTTTTAAGTTAGGTGATGTGTGTCAGGTCACATGTGGGATTATAGACGTGTTTCACATGAATCAGGTTTTCATTCAAACAATTGACCAAGTCCTCTGTTGTATTAAAGTGCCCCAGTAAACCTGACAGTGATCCAGCATGCGCAACACCAGGACCATGAAACAGAAGCACAAAAAATGTAACACTCAGCCATCATTATTATTATTGTATACATTTCCTCCTGTGATTCTTCTGGTGTGACAGTGATGAGGCTGTCCTGAAGGAGCTCTGTTGCCTTCTGAATGGTTTGGATTCCTCCATTAAATTTTATTTGCCTTTTATTGTCATTGTACAGCACTTTGGTCAGTTATGCTGTATTTAAATGTGCTCTATAAATAAATTTGAGTTACTTACTTTTACTTACTTAAACGTTTTGAGCATTTAAGTTTACTCTTGTTTCCAAGACGAGCGTGACTCTGATCAATTCAACCAGAAGCTCCACTTGTTTTCGGAGGCTCTTCTTCACTGAACTCAAATAGCTTTGGCCTCATCAGGTGAGCTGATGAGGCCAGATCATAATACTTTGCCGTCTTTAGAGACATGCACATGCACAGCCATTTATGTCATACAAACCTGCTCAAACACACCGAACACACATTAATTATATAATAATTTAAGCAATGGTGACGATCAGGAACTCAAATAATAACTACATATGTCCTTCACCGAGTTGCCCCTCAGGCTCAGGGTTCTATTTGAATTTAATGAGGCAGGTCAGCTGACATGGGAAGCTGTCATTGGTCAGTCAGAAAAAAAATCAGTCAGAAAAGATTAGCAGCACATGTAGTGGCTCTGTTTGAATTTATATATGCTCTAAATGGCCGTGCGTGTATAGTATTCATGTTAATGTCTGTTTGTTAATCTTTTTGAATTAAGAGATTAGACAGATCATTTTAGCAACATGATAGATTTATTTTGCTTGACCATAGATGTATTATGGTTTTATTACCATTCTCTCATGTGCTTGAATGACAGATGGAATGAGTAATGTCGACAACACTTCCTTAATTGTGGTAACACAATATTTTTTAGTGTAGTTGTCTAGATACAGTCATCTAATTTTTCACCTACGTGTGTTTCTGCACAGACTTGAAGCGTAAAGCGGCTGCACTCTGCTCCACAACATCCATTCAGGGCATCACACTGTTGAAGTGCAGCACCTAAACAAAACAAACATCTCTGTCCATGGTCCTGGAACAAGATTAAAACAATTAAGTATGTTTTTATTATACTCTGAAAAATGCACTTAGTGTTTTAATCATAAATCTGCGAAAAAGCATCACCTGGAAAAACCCTCTACTCCCTGTCAGTAAATTTAACCACATAACTTTCCCTCTGTTGGTGTTGCAGTGTCTGATGACAGTTCATCAATACTTTAGTTTAATAACAGCCACTGATCATTTTGTTGCAGCTACAGAGATCATTTCTATGACTCAAACGAGTAGCTGCAATAAAACAGGAGAAGCTGAGCTACTGGAAAACAAAGCTTCGGACAGGAAATGGGGGAGAGTTCATCTGGTAGTGGACGTTGTTCCGGTTCACATCATTTGGAGAGCAGCTCCATCTGTTGGCTGCCTGATGTTACTGCAGTACAGCACAGTTATATGATGTGAAGCCGGAATTGACATTTTTCTAAGCAGCTGTCACTTATATATTTTGCAAGGAAAGACACAAGGAAACTACGATAAATATAACAACAAAGGTACAATATTTAATAAGTATGGTATATGAATTCGAACGGATATCGCTTAACATAATTTTACATGATGTATGTGTGTGTGTCAGTAGTAGTCTGCCTCTCCTTCACACAGAGTCTAAAGCTATTTGTTATATTATTTAATGTGAACCAACTTCTAAATCTTAACATTGTAAGATAGACATTTAATATATTCCTGTCTAGCTTGACTCGCTTTAGTTATGAACTCTGTCTCTACATATGTATTGACAGTGGTGATGAATGATGAGGAAACAGCTCTTTGTGGATAGACGTGTGTGGCTGGCTTTTACCAGGATGGACATGTTTCACAGTGAGGACAGCTAACTTCTTCTTGGCTGCTGTCTTCTTCGCTTTGGGTTTAGCGACCTTCTTCGCGGGTGCTTTCTTGGCAGCAGGGGTCTTTTTCACCACCTTCTTGGGGCTCTTCGCCACTTTCTTGGGGCTCTTCGCCACCTTCTTGGGGCTCTTGGTGGGCGTCTTGGCCGCTGCTGGTTTCGTCACCTTCTTCGGGGACTTTTTAGCGGCTGCTGGCTTCTTGGCTGCCGCTGACTTTGGCTTTTTAGCCACTGCGGGTTTCGAGGCGGCGGGCTTCTTCGCTTTGGGAGCGGCCTTCTTCACCGGCTTCTGGACCTTGGTCTCCACCTTCTTGCTCATCTTGAACGAGCCGGTGGCCCCGGATCCCTTGGTCTGGACCAGGGTCCCGCTGACCACCAGCTTCTTGATGGTGGTGTTGACGCGAGAATTGTTCTTCTCCACATCGTAGCCTCCGGCAGCCAGAGCCTTCTTGAGGGCGGACACTGACGCGCCACTGCGCTCCTTGGACGCGGACACGGCCTTCACGATGAGCTCACTGACGCTGGGGCCGGCGGTCTTCGGTTTCACGACCTTCTTCTTGGCCGTTTTAACCTTGGCGGCGGGTGAAGCTGGAGCGGCTTCTGCCATCTTTCTCTTTGCGTATAGATCAACGACGAACTATCGGAGTGAATTACCGGACTATTGAAGAGTCCCGATCGGGCGGCGGTACTTGAACACATCATGAGAACCGTGGAGACTCAGTCGAGCAGTGGCTCCCGTGTGCAGTGTGAACGCAGAGACACTTGTGTTTTCTCTTCACTGATAAACGAGTGAAAACTCAGTGGATGAGCGGAGCTGGAGGCTGACAGTGAGGAAGCAGGTAGCGGACTTATTTGTCTTCATATTGAAGTCATGAAGAGCTCTGATGCTCTCTGCATTTGGTCGGTGGAGCCTCCAAACACGAGCCGTTCATCGCGGTGAGCAGCGCTGCTCAGCGGCTTTTCCCACTAGTTTCTCTCCTAAAATGAGTTCAAAAGCACCACAGCTCCACCAAAACCCGTTTCCTAGCTGCTCCACATGTTCGTTCAGAGACACCGAGTGAAAACAAGCACCTGCTGAGGATCTCTTTTTAATAAAATCAAGTAAATGTGCAGGCAGCAAACACACCGCTGATGGCCGAGGCTCCTGGTGAAGTTGAGCCAGACTTCCTATCAGAGCCGTGAACGTTTCATGCTGAGGATGCTGGAGAGTCATTATAGAAGTAGGGCTACATTTTATATCCATGTTGAATTTGATCAAATATTTATTTAAAGCCATGATTATCATTATTTGTGTAAATAATCATTAAAACCTGACAAACGTTTCTGAAAAAGAGAAATGTGTGAGAAATCTCTGTTAACCTGTCGTTGTATGTTACCTTTTGATCAATAGATCAAGTCTTCTCAGACTTTTATAGCCAATAACACATTCTTATTACAAATGAAGGCCTTAGTGTCAACAAACACTGTGTTTAACCAGAATGTACACACGTGTGCAGTATGTGAAAGTGTTTGTGTAAATTGCAGCGTGTAAACATGTCATTTTAAGCATTCAAACAGACTTTATTTATTGTGACGACCCCTTCTCACCTGGACACTAGGTGTCCCTGTTCTTCCGTTCCCAGAGCTACAGGTGGAGTGGAAATAAACGACAATCAGTGCACATCTCGGCCAGGTGTGCTCTGGCCAGCACCCTTCTCTGTTTTGTTTTTGGAGACTTTGGTTGTTGCTTATAATTTATCCTGTTAAATAAATATCCTGAAACAGTAACAGTTCACCCGTGTCGTCTCCCTCATTGTCACAGTCGTGAGCCGGGCTGTGACGTTCATCTTTACAGATCTACTTCTATTTCAAACACACACACTTCACATTTCATTCGGGGCTACTTAATACTAAAATATTATATACATCATTATGCACACATAATTATAAGTATGACGAAAAGTAGTGGCATTGCCTATCGATGGTGTCTTACATCATGGTGTAATCTTTACCTTCTTTTTCGGCCAAAGCAAAACACCCACACTCTCTTGTTTCTCCTCAGATTGTATAAATATTTCAGCTTTGCAACCGGTACATTTGGTATAGACATAGGCGCAGAGGCATAGAAATGGCCCAGCTGAGAAATCAAAGGAATCTTAGGCATCATAGCAATCAATGACACTGTGACATTAAAGCAAACTGAAAACAAAATAGAATAACTTGACTAATGAAATTCTTTGTAGTTTAAAAGTTTTTTCCCAAATTGATTTTATTCGTTTGAAGGAGTTCCCATTTACTTAAATTGTACTGGATTCGGCTACAATGCTTTTTACCCCTGAAACTCCAAAACTCCAAATGGGATCTACATTTGACTGTTTGTATTCCAGAAAGCTACAAAATGTATTTATATTTTTACTTTATAGGTATTGTAACTGTATTTACACAAGCTTAACTTATACACATAGGTAACCTTAAAAACGACGTTCTTATGCAAAATATTTTTATGCTGTGTCACCAATCAAGAGGAGGATGTGGTCGAGTACCAACGTGGCCGACGGGACAAGATTCCTCAAGCTAAAATTCAATAATCAGGTCCAATCACTGCCGTACTCAGCCAGATTCAATACTGCGCTGGGAGCGGACTACTTTAGAGTAATTCACGACAAGCAAATAAGAGTATGCAGGATGTTTGTACAGCCGGGACATATACTAAGGGAATGCCCGGAACAATACTAAATGCACCCTGTGTTTAAATAAATTGGAGGAGTGTGTGTGCAACACAAGTGAAACAGAGGAGGTTCAAGATGAGTCTGGGGACAGTGAGGAAGTCAGTCTGAGCGAGGAGAGCACAGGTGAAGAGGAGGAGGAAATGGAGTGCGCGCAGGAAGAGGAGGCGGCTGGTGCGACCAGTGTGTCGAGGCCTGGCGCGAAGCGGGAGGGAGGAGGAGAAAAAAAGGAGCGGAGGAAAGTGCAGAACTGGGAGTCAGCTTGCTAACAGGGGAGCAAGGGGAGAAAATAACTGAACGAAAGACAAAAAAACAGAACGAAAACAGCACGGACTGCGGAGAACGGGACAGCACGGCGCGGCAGTCAGCTACATTGATCCAATGTAGGACTGTCATCTGTCGCGGTTTGAGGAAGTTGTCAGAGAGAAGGTTCTCGTGCAACTGAGGTTTACTAATGGTGTGATTGGACTCATGAGAGGTGTTGTTCCTTTAAATATAAGGTAATTGTACCTGTTGCTCTTTTATATGTAAGTCAAATGATCAAATAACCTATATTTATATTATATATATATATATATATATAAATAATAACAACAACAATAATAAACAAATATTTCTTATTATTACCCTGATGTTAATATGTAACATCATCTCTTTTATATCTAAGTCAATTGTACGTGTTGCTCTTTCATATGTAGTCAATTTAACCTGTTGCTCCTTTATAAGTAAGTTAAATAATCAAATAACCTACAGTATCAAAGGACCCAATTATCTATGTGACATGACAGCATCATAGGATCAAATAATCTAAGGATATCATCTTTGAATTGATTTGAACAGTGTTACATAATATATATATATATATATATATATATATATATATATATATATATATATAGTATATATAATACAAATAATAACAATAACAATAATTAAACAAATATTTTTTGTAATTACTCTGTTGTTAATATTTAACATCATCTCTCTTCGTACTTTAGCTGAATTAAGTTTCAATTGATAATTTAAATTGATTTCCCTTCAAATCTATCTATGGCCTCAGATGATCTGCTGATTTGTTCTGAGAGAAAAGTGTTTCCTCACAAACAGATATCGGCTCTAATGTCACATGACTGTTTGGGATCATGTGATGCAGATGTAGAACCTTTTCTCTGATGAACTGAAGTGACAGGACTGGATCTGATCGTCACAAAGTGAGTTCTCTATACGTAGAAGATCCTAAAGAGTAAAGTAGGGGTCAATCAATGAGTGTGTGGTTTCAGTCACACTTCAGATCTCAGGATAAGAATACACTTTTCTGTATACACTGAAGAGTACACTGAAGGAAGTTCAGCTCTTACTCCTCTACATCTCCGTGGGGCCGGTGCACGAAGCTGTTTGTGCATCTGGGTCCTAAATATGATGTTAGTATTCAACTAATCTGCAACAGCAAATACATTGTGTACATAACTGTGACCTGATTCACTGAGTTGTGAGACCACGTATTCGGTCCTGGTTCTGCTGGGGTCGTTCTGTGTGGAGTTTTTTGTTCTTTCTTGTGATTAGACATTAGCTTTGTTTAACCATCCAAGGAAAACAATGGGACGTCCAGTGATGACAGAATCCTTCGTTTAGGGTTTGCAGTGAATTGAACGTGCGTTAGAAACGTCATAAGTTTTACTTTGCATAAAAACGATTCTCTATCTCTCTTTGCTTTGAAACAGACACCATTTAAAGTCTTGTTGTATATTTTGTTCCCACTTGGCTCAACGACCTCGTACGTCTGACAGAGCTTCGTCCAGAGGTTTAGATTCAGCCTCATAATGTGGAGGTTTAGGTTCCTTAGTGTTTTCAGTGAAAGATTTTGCACAAAGTTGATCAGTATTTCTTTTTTTAAATTATCAGTACTTGTCCCAAACATTTTTTGGACTCTAGGGTTCAAGTGGAATGTCTGTATTTTTCTAATATCTATTCTCTGGAGAGATCTTTGTAGAGATCATCTTTTATCTAATAAATTGTGTATTCAAACAAAGTTTTTAAAGTTGTGGAGTCCCCAATGCAAAGGGTGCAGTTGTGTGGTTAAAAAGGCTGGAAACGGTGAGATAAGACTAAATTTGCAACAATGATCAAATCTTCACTTTTTTCATCACAGAGATGCTCTGGGTTGCACAAAAAGGCTGGAAACGGTGAGATAAGACTACATTTGCAACTATGTTAAAGGTTTGTAGGTTTTATGGACTCAAGCTAAAAAAAAACTGTGCTATTTGGCTGCCATAATAAAAACAGGGTCAGTGAAATTACTTGATACCTAACATGCAGGCAGTGGTTGTTTATCAATCAATCAATCAAAATGTATTTGTATAGCCCATATTCACATATCACAATGTGTCTCATAGGGCTTGAACATGGTGTGAAATCCTCTATCCTTAACCCTCAACAAGAGTAAGGAAAAACTATTTAAAAAATCCTTTAACAGGTGTCGTAGAATTTTCTCTATAGTCAAGCACAAGTCATTGCAATTGTTCTTTCTGGTAGTTTAATTCAGCATCTGCAGATGGGCATCAGTGTACAAGACCATGGCAAAGATTTCATACAATGAGCAATGACATACAGAACACACATCCCTCTTATACAGTTACAAGCTCCTCCTGGAGAGGAACACATGTTATCAATTAACCTCTTTGATCCTTAGAAATAGGTGATCAGTATCCTGTCTTCTACTTGGTCTCAAGCCCCTCGAGTCAAACATCTGTTTTCAAGGATCGCTTATCAGTGTTTTACAACCCACTAACATCCCCCTCCCTGTGAAGTGTTTGTTAAGTGACCCTGTAAGTTAGGAAGTAATATAACCATCAATTGCTTAAGCAAAACACCCTGATTCCTAAGGGACTGCATTTGCTCATCTTTCTATACATCAAAGTAGTTCCTTCCATCAATCAATGCCCAAATGGTAAAATTCCCGTCACACAGGGTAAAAAGGACATAGAAACATCAGAGAGAACCACATGTGATCACCTTCTTTTGGCAGTAGGTGGTGCGGGAGGTTTGGTCTCTGCGGAAGGGTACTTTGGTCCGGTTCAGTGAAATTTGACAAGGTGTCAAAGGGAGTACTCGACAAGGCAGCCAGCACCCTGCCACTTCAGCGTCCTTCTTCCTCACCAGCGAATAAACTCTGTTCATTTACCCACCAACAACCACTCTGTGTCTGCTTTGGGGTCCGAAACCTTCCCTTAAACCTAACAGCTGGACCCCGCTAACTGATCATGCATTACAGTCCACCCCATCAAGTGAGACCCCATTGTGAAAACTTTATCCAAATGGAATTTGGTTTAAAACGAACATTACCTCCTTTTGGAAGTAGGTGGTGCTATCGCTATCACTATATTATACTAATAGATCTGTTCAGGTCAAAAACACTCTTTTCTATCTTCAGATAGTATAAATCTATCGTCTTTGCATCTACAAATCAAAACATTTTAAAATCACTGGCACTGTGACATTAAAGCAATTTGACAACAAAGAATTATTAGCTTAATGAATCCTATGAAGCGTTCTTTTATATATATATACAGCTCA